>NW_019416721.1:172961-202244 GCF_000390285.2 Anoplophora glabripennis | reverse complement strand
GGCACTTTTTGACATACGACCCATATTTGTGACGTCATCGTTGTTCGAGATATGACGTCATCGACAATTTTTTTAAATAGCAACCCCCAATTTTGACCATGCCATTTGAAAGAGCGTGTCATTCTACATACACAGATCATGAAAAATTATGGTGTTACATAACAAAAATTTCAAGAAAATAATGTTTGAAGATTTTAAAATTTAATTTTCACAATACTGAAAATGATAATGATTATGTAAAAATCGACTAAATGGTGCACTTCCCCATTATGCAACACCTGTCCGTGCTTATTTAGATGAGCTGTTCCCGAATCGTTGGATAGGGAGAAGGGGGCCGATTGAGTGGCCAGCCAGATCGCCTGATTTGACACCCCTAGATTATTTCTTGTGGGGATACTTAAAAAGCAAAGTATACGTTACTAGACCGGTTAATTTAGAAGATTTAAAAGCATGAATTCGTCACGAGATACATCGTATTGAAGTTATTGATAATGTCCAAAAAGAATTTATTAATCATCTTGGCTACTGTCAGGCAGCCAACGGTGCACAATTTGAATATTTAATTTAGTCGATTTTTACATAATCATTATCATTTTCAGTATTGTGAAAATTAAATTTTAAAATCTTCAAACAGTATTTTCTTGAAATTTTTGTTATGTAACACCATAATTTTTCATAATGCGTATGTAGAATGACACGCTCTTTCAAATGGCATGGTCAAAATCGGGGGTTGCTATTTAAAAAAATTGTCGATGACGTCATTATCTCGAACAACGATGACGTCACAAATATGGGTCGTATGTCAAAAAATGCCTTTTTTAAAAACAAAATCGACGTGCCAGGGGATTTTTTCGAAAACTTCTCAATTTATGAATTTATTCGTTACTTTTCGAAAGCACTGTATAATAACTCTGAAACTGTGAAAGATACGTAAAAAATGATAGGCAACGAAAAAGCTTCGTTTCAACAAATATTTTGCTTTTTTTTATTCCTATAGCATAAAAAATAAAGGAGATATCGTCGCTTGAAGTATTCATTTTAGTGAAAAAACGATCTCTCGGAAAGGATCAAAGGGCTCGATTCTTTCCCTTTAAAAAACGAAAGACTAAACGTTTTATATGCAAACGATCTTACAGCTCTTGCATTTATCTTTAAAATGCTTTTTTGTAGGATACTATTATTAACCGATCTATCTATCTATCTATCTATATTATACAAATAAAATAAGAAAAAAATTTTTGTGTAATTATTTATATGCAAATTTATTTAAAAATCGATTATAATAAAAATAGTTTACATTATTATTTGTAAAAGAGTTTATAAGAGTTGAAAATGGCAAAAGTAAAATATTCTTTCATAAACAATATAAGGGAATTTTTTATTTTAAATTATTGCACAATTATAGCATTCCAAGATTTAAAACGCAAATTTGTATCATTTGTTTAGCACAGGGGTGATTTATAAGGGTTGAAAAGTGTTATGAGATACAAATTCTTTCATAAGCAATGAGGGGATCTTTATTTTAAATAATTGCACGATTTAATCATTCCAAATCTATAAGAAGTATTTTTTTATCATTATTTTTTGCATAGGGGTAGTTTTTAAGAGTTAAATAAAGGGCCGAAAAGATCAAATATATAATAAAACATGTTCGAGAACATTATTTAATCTTTGTGCTCGAACAAGATTTTTATCAATAAAATGCTTAAAACCTAATTTTTTATTTTTTTTTCACTTTTTTACTCCTAAAAAGTAAAAAGCGTCAATCGGGCTATGTCACTTTTGAACTTGAGCCTTATTCTAAATTTTCATGCAAATCCATGCAGTTTCAAAGAATTCGGAGGTTACAGCTGACTTTCAGCTTCAATGACTGTACTATTTTAATTATGTCCCCTATGAATTTATTAATCTTTTTGTATTAGGCGGTGGTTTTTCAATTTTATTTGAAAAAATTAAATATATCAAAAACGGTTAACTTTAAGAATAAGAAACCTTATAATGAAAGTTCACCTAAAAATTGACGTAGATTCCAAAATTGCAATAGTATACAGTGTGTTCCATTTAAAACAACGAAGATGAGTCAACTTCCGGTATAACCGGAAGCGTTAGGTGGACGCCATTATTTTAGTTGAGAAGGGCATACCCGAAAACAGTATTGCCCAAATTGTCAAAGTTGAAATCGAAGTAGTCTCTGAAATATGTCTAATGTCTCGCCACCGTGGGATACCCTGTATGTACTCATGTTGTAAGCAGAATAGTAACTTAGTAACTTTGTCACCCTGCATCTAAAGTCAGTTTAGTTCGATCGTAATATTTTGGTCTCTAGCATCTCCAATTTCGAGATATTCTAACCTTTCGAAGGCACTTTTTACAAGAATCTAGAATGCTTCGTACGTTAAACTACTGTGTGTTTCTCCTTTCCAGGGGAAAGATTCGGCATCATGCAGACCAAACTGGGACTAGCCAAGATACTGAGGAACTTCAGACTGACACTGAACAAGAAAACAAAGGTTCCATTGGCATATTCGTTGGTTAGCGTCGTTCCAAGCGTTAAAGGTGGCATGTGGCTGAATCTTGAAAAACTGTGACATGTATTGTACTCATGAAGCCTGAAATATTAACAGTGAATTGTTTTTTATGTTACTCAATCATTTTGTAAGACGTTTTCCTTTTCCTATTGTCTTAAATATAAATATGGACCTAATTCCTAGTATTGTTATTATAACGAGCGTTCAAATAAAAACGTGGTCAAGTTGGTTCTGAAAATTTGGACGTAGGGCGTAGCGTATAGCAAATGAACTTAAAAGTCATCTGTCAAAGCGCTATATCGCCGCTATCAATTTGAATATTTTCGTTTTAAAAAGCGTTTAAAATGGAAATGCGAATATGGAAGTATTCTATTGAGGAATGTTTCATAGAATTTCAAAATCAATTTCCCGGCGTTGTCGAGTACAAAATTTTTCAAAGTGCAGTTCAGCGTTGTGTTAATGTTTTTCGTGAAACGGGCAGTGTAACAAGAAAAGAAGGAAGCGGCCGACCTAAAAAGCGGACTGAAGAATTAAAAGAAAATGTCCAACAAATAATGGAAAATGCGCCAAGAACTTCTGTACGTGTTTTATCACAAATGGTGGGAGTATCAGTCGGTACCTGCTACACAGTGTTAAAAAAAGATTTGCGTTTGTTCTCCTATCGTTTAACTTGTCAGCAAGAACTTCATGAAGTTGATTTTCCGCGACGGGCTGTATTTTGTGAATGGTTTTTAAACAACTACGGTGAACTTCATAATATCACCTTTTTTTCTGATGAAGCCTGGTTTCATTTAAGTGGTTACGTAAACTCACAGAATATGAGAATGTGGTCTTCTGAAAAACCAGATAACTTTTTTGTCGAGGGCCCTCTACAAGCACAAAAAATTGGAGTTTGGTGTGCTCTCAATCGAAGGAGGATTTACGGACCTATTTTTTTTAATGGTACTCTTACTGCGCAAAGGTATAGAGAAGAAATTATCGCTCCTTTTGTTAACCAGCTGGAAGAAAACGAAATTACAAACTTTTACTTTCAACAAGATGGCGCAAGGGCACATACGGCAGGCGAAACGATGAATATGTGGAGGGAAGTTTTCCAAAATCGACTAATAAGTCTCAATGCTGAACATGAATTTCCACCGAGGTCATGTGATATTACGCCGTGTAATTTCTTTTTGTGGCCTTACCTTAAAACACTATTTTTGAACTGCCTATTCCTGATTTAAACCATCTACAGGCTCGACTTATAGGCAAGATTCGTGAAATTAACAATACCCCGAACATCTTTGAAAATGTCTTTAATTCTTTGAGGAACAGGTGTGAAAAGTGCTTGGAACAAGGAGGGGGACACTTTCAGCAGCTGCTTTAATTTATTGTTATAACAAGGAGGACACTTTCCGCAGCTCCTTTAATTGTTTGTTATTGTTATCACGATTATTCTTTAAAATAAAGTTATATAGTCATTAACGTTATTGAAACTGACAGCTGCTATACAGCTCGTTGAGAAATGAGGTTAAGTTGGTCGCTTTAAGCTACTCCCTACGTCCAATGTATCAGAGCCAACTTCGACCACGTTTTTATTTGAACGCTCGTTATTTTCGGTGTGGCCTTCATGAAAAAGTTACTCACATCCTTTGAATAGACTACAAGCCCATCGGAAATCTTCAAGGCGTCATTTGACCCAGCATGAATTACTTATAAATCAATACTACCACATACAACAATAACTTTAGAAACTATGCCGTCAATTCTTGTTGGTACAGGAGAGTACACAGGTAAGCTAAACATGTCCACCAACGAGGGAGGTTTTCGGTAAAACATTTTTGTACGGCATTTCTAAAGTACATAGGTTATAAAAAAAAATAATTTCGATCTAATGCCGTACAAAAATAGCAATACCGGAAGCCAGAAATTTTTGATTTTCTGAGAATTTTGGCTCGGCTTTTGGTGATTTACTACATTTATACGGCAGGTTTCGGATTGATACGTAGATAACTTTTTTTGTGACGCCGTACGTACCTGCTGATACAGGGGTTAGAAATGGGCGCAACCCTCTATTTTAGCACCCATTGTTTCAAGTCATTGAAAAATGTACGGCATCGATTCCACATGATTATTTAACTCTCCAAATAATAATTCTTAGCAACTATGCCGTCTGAAAATTATGGCTAATGCAAAAGTTTATAAACAGTTACTTGCACCTTGGAATAGTTTTATTTTTTTTTTTTTTCGATAAAATCATTAATTCCTGTACGGCAACCACTTTTTTGATAAAATATAACCTAAAACTAGCGTACTAAATCATGGCCGGTTATAATTAATGGTACGAATTGCTATTGCTATTGACTATGTACTTTAGATAGGAACTACAACGTAACATAAATTTTATTGTTTGATATGTTCAATTGACCCTAAAAAATAATAAAACCGCGGAGTGCACCTTTTAAAGGGGTGCATTTTTGAGAATGAAGTAAAAAGGTGGTATTTTAAGTTTTTTGAGTTTTACTCGAAAACTATGAATTTTTTCTAATTAATTGTCAACAGAAAAGTTGTAGCAAATTGAATTTCCAATCGAAATGAGACCTTTTGGAGTCAAAAAAATATTTTTAACAAAAATATACCCAAAAAACGAGTAATAATTTGAAAACTATTTTTCTTAGAAACTTCAAATTTGGTACACATATTTTTTTATATAAGGGCAATGTAAAATATAAAATTTGGTGAGAATACATCTACAGGATGTTCTCTTTCTAGTGCCTGTGCGCCACTGCCTATCCCGTAACTTTTTTGTATGTACGCCAATGACGACAGAATTTATATTTTTAAAAATATGCACTATTTTAGAAGATTTTTTGCCTCGTACGAAATTTTGATATCGTTTATGGATTTCGAGTAAAATTGTAATTTTTTACACATTAAATAATATAAAATCAGTTTAAGATAAATAGAACATTCTAGTACGAGGTGCCATATAACAGAGAAACAAATTCATAACAATAATTCAAAGGTTCTGTGTCAAGCTAGTGTGATTTAATTTTAACTTACTTTGTTTTTTATTGCAGTTTATACTTTTGCCGAACAAACTGATTGTTAGTAGTTTTGGGGTATTGTGAAGGAAATTGTTGTGCTACTGTTCGAACATATGCTGAAAGATTTCCTAATCGAAGAACTCCAAATTACAAAACATTTGCTAATGCGCAGAACGCCTTCGGGAACCAGGACGTTTTTTACCTGTAACATTAAATCGTGGATAATGTATGGCCGGAATTATTCAGCTGTAGGAACAAATTTTGGAAAGGGTCGAAGAAATTCCTCAAGTAAATAAAAGGCGTTTAGCAGCAGAGGTTGACTTTCAAAAAGTTCCTTTAATAGAGTATTGAAAGACTAGTTATTACAGGTTACTGGTATTACAGGGTACAGGTAAGTATTACAGGTTATTAAAGGTCTAACAGGTGGATAGGTAGAAGAAATAATGTCCCTTTAAAATGGCCACCTCGATCCCCGGATCTAAACCCATGTAATTATTTCATTTGTGGAGCGTTGAGGACCACATACAATTAAAATAACTTCAGTAAATACTGAAAACGAATATGGGAAAGAATACAACATGAAATTAACGTTATGATAGGTAATGCACAACTATTGGATAATTTCTAATTTTCGAAGAACTAATGTTTGCGTTTAAGAACAAGAAAGTAACTTTGAGCATTTACTGTAATATTATTTTAATGTGATTACAAACATCAGTTTATTTAAAATGTTAATGTTACTTTCTTACATTATTAGTTGATGTTTATTTAAAAGATTAGTGTTGATTTTTATTTTATTGATTGATAATACTAATACCAAAAATGTGTAGTTATTTTTTTTAATGTGACGTATTTTCATTATTATTCCCTGCTTTGAGGCTACAGTTATAAATTATTTTTTATAATGTATAAAAAATTTTACTCGAAATCCATAAACGATATCGAAATTTTGTAAGAACAAAAAAATCTTCTAAAATAGTGTTTATTTTTAAAAATATAAATTCTGTCGTCATTGGCATACACACAAAAAAGTTACGGGATAGTCAGTGGCGCACAGGCACTAGAAATAGAACATCCTGTATATGTATTCTCTCCAAATTCTATATTTACCTTGCCCTTATATAAAAAAATAAGTGTACCAAATTTGAAGTTTCAAAGAAAAATAGTTTTCAAATTATTTGAAAAAAATAGGTTATCTATGCTATATTTAGAAGGCTATATCTCAGTAGGCGTGCACTTTTGTATATGTATAGGTAAGTTAGGCTAAATAGTCTTATTTTCATCCAAGGAACCTGTGGTCAAGCGTTGTCCATTTTTTAAAGGGACATCCTTTATAATGAAAATTGCAGTGCCGTACATATTTGTTGGAACATTTATGCAAAAATTGTGACGAAGTCATTGGCATACAATATATGTTTAAAATTAGTAAAAATAATTTAAAAGTCCATTTGTTACAAAAACAACTTTAAGATTGTCGGTTATAAACATGAATAAAACCACATCAAAATTTGTACGCCGAAAAGAAAAAAGAGACAAAGAAAGAACATGTTTCGATGGCCAGCTAGAATCTCGAAGCGGTAATGTTAATTTTAAAATAAAAATAATTCCAAATTTATTAAAAAATATTCGAATGCAGATTTTTGTATTGATTTTTTAATAATTTATTGGATTTTGAAAAAATCTTACTTTTTTACTTGTGAAAAAAATAAAACACTTCTATAAAATTAATAATTTTTATATCGCCCTATGGTTTTTTTAACGGCATACTACTAAAAAATTATTTTACATCTTAAATAAATAAAAATCACAGACTGTCAAAGTTGACGGCCGATTGTTAAACAAATTAGGTTGGTAGCGGCAAAAAAAAATACTGTCATAACCGGCAACCCGAGTACTTTCCCAGGTAAAAATATTTTATTTGTGGAAGTATGTTAAGTGCATAAGAAATATTGTCGAAAGTCAGTGGGTCGCTTGATTTTCGGCGAGCCGTGGCGCGGCGGAAGGGTGGGGGAAGCGAACGACAGCGAGTCCGAAGAAAATGACGATATTATTCATAGTCCTGCCGTTAAAATAGCGAAATTCGCTTGAAAATAATTTATTTGACAGTCTGTAACTCCGTTGTTTTTTAACGAATCTTGACGATTTTTTTTTTAACTTAAAGCTCTTTTCATAAGCTTTCCGAATATGTAATAATATACGTTTGCAACTAAGGCTAAAACAAATTTTCAGGTTGCAAATTTGAAATTTAAAAAAAATTATAGATTTCAATGTATTCTTATGAAATCTACCATGAAAAAAATCAGCGCGATTGTTTAAGATGCTCGGGATACTCCAGACTAATAATTAGTTAATTTGTTTATAAGGCCATAACTTGTAAAGTATTCAACTTACCGATTCCAGATTTCGTGTGAGTTATTAGACAGTGATAAGGAATGAGAGGATGCGATGCCAAAACATTCTGGTAATAACTACGCAGTTTATAAATGTTTAATTCAAAAGTCATAAATAAACTTCTTCTGTTTATAACTTTTGATCTAATCAATATTTTTTGACGTTCGAGGGCTAGTTTTGTAGGTCTTTTGAAGACGAAAAAAAAATACAGTACTGTTTTCTCGTGGAAATGAACGGAAAAAAGTTATAAGCGAAAAATCTGAATTTACGTAAAAATTATACAATTAACCACCCTGTAAACAATCTTCCCCCCATTTTTATGACTGTGGATACTAATATGTTATTGTACGTAATATTTAGCATCTATACTGATAAATTCAGCTTGCCGAAACTAAAAGTCGCGTCAAACTCTATATTTCGTAGACTATTCTGTTCGTTTACATTTTTCCTGTATAAAAACCTTTAAAAATATGTAAATATCGTATGTGTAACCTTAAATCGAAGATGCCTACCACATCGGACTGAAAAACTGATGATAACATCGTTTCTAATCCAACTTTTGCGACATTCTAGATAAATAAGATTTAATATGTCCTGTTCGTTGCGGTCATTAAATAAAAAAAGTAAGACTTAAAATCTAATCGACAGTATTCGGGATGTAATACTATTTGTAGATTCTCAAGCTCCCACCTTATGATGTGATTTCAATTCCAGTATCACAACGTTCACCTTGAAAAAGCAGTCAATGCTCATTCGAAATATCAATTCTACATTTGAGTGCATTAAGAAAACAGTTTTACATAAATTTGTGTCTCAATTATTATCAATGAACAACAGGTAAGTGTACACTATTGCATAAATATAAATTTTTGGAAAAAATGGTAGTATAAGAGTTGATATCAAAAATAAATCCAACAATTTTCAAAATAAAAACTATTGTCTTGGTTTATATCAGAGAAAATAGTGAGTTTTGCCACAAAAATTAATTTTTTCCCGCTCAAACGGTAATATAAATATTTAATGTTTATTTTTCTCCTTAAACAGAGAAAATTACGAAAACGAAACTACTTTTCCTAGTATCGAAATCGATTTACTGGATATTTTAACACTTTACGCCTATGCACCAGGAATTTCTTACGTTTTTTCCTATCGGCAATATCAATAAAAAACCTGCTTGAGGTAGATTGGTTTATTTGAAATATTATGTTTTTTGTCTTTTTGTAGCTTTTGAAAAGAATAAAATAGGCCGGCTGCACGTAATAATTTGTTTCGCGCGGTAGCTTCTATTACAATAAAAATACGTTTAACGTTAATGAACTGCCTGTACGAGTGAGGAGCGCAGAGCCCGCGCAAGCGCGTGGACGTCGCTCCTGGCCGCGCTCGAAATTTTTGACTTGAACGTTTCAAATTCGGTTCAAAAATCTCGCGAGCGATCGAGGCAGGCCGTTCATTAACGTTAACTTTTATTCGTGCTAACGCGTTTATTACACGAACTATCAATGTAAAACTCTAAATGGGGCCTCAAAAAATTCATTTTTTAAAAATATTTCCGAAATGTGTTGCAAGAAAATTATAAATTTTGACACCACGAACGCTCATTAAAAGTCGAAATAGATCATAAAATTTTCAAGAATTTTGATCAGGGGCGTCTCAATTGGGGAGGGTCGCCGGCTAGAATTTCCCCTAATTTTTTTTGCTTGTCAAAATTTTCAAATTCTGAGGCAAACACGCGATAGACCTTCATTTCCTCTACAAAAAAGGTACTCTTTATTTCTTTCGATAAAATGCTCCATTTCCAAGAAAAACGCATTTAAGTGCTTAGAAAAGCACAGTTTGGGAAGTGTTATAACATTTGAACCAATTTTAATAGAAAACTCAGATCTATCAAATTTTATATAATTTTTTTTTATTTTTTATAAAAAGTTATCCGAGCCTCCCCCCCCCCCCTGCTTGGGACGCCCATAACAAACTTTTCACTTAGTTTATTACAATGTATAATGATATCATGACCAATCAAAATTAATAATGGTACATGTACCCATTTTAGCTATTCGAGAAATTTTTCTTTAGATCCGTTTTTCTCGAAATTGGAGCATTTTATCGAAAGAAGTAAAGAGTAGGTACCTTTTTTGTAGAGGAGATAAGGGTCTATCATATGCTGGCATCTGAATTTAAAAATTTCGGCATGCAAAAAATTGGGACAAATTTTGACCGATGACCCTCCCGATTGAGACGCCCCTGACTGAAATGTTTGAAAAATTTTATGATGATCTATTTCGACTTTTAATGAGCGTTCACGATGTCAAAATTCATAATTTTCTTTCAACCCATTTCGGAAATATTTAAAAATTTAATTTTTTGAGACCCCATTTAGGAGGGCTTAGCTCCCTTAGGAAGCATTTCTCGACCTATGTTTATATCTATATTTATTTTGGAAATAGAATCAAGCGGTAATTTATTGGACAGTAATTATGAGACACCCTGTGGTGTAACGCACCAATTTTATATATTTTATAATTTTCATTGAATATCTTTATCTTTTTAGTTATTTATATTTTTTCTTAGGTTTTTCTTGATTTTATTATCAAGAAAAACCTTTATATTTAAAAGAGGTAACTTTTTGCAATTTATCACCACCTGTCAAAATTATAATTTGAATTCTTATTTAAAATAAATTTTCTTATTATATGTATTATTTTGCATACGCATGTTTTATTTAATTAACTTTCATTTTCTGTATGTTAAACTGCGAAAAAAATCTGCAGCACCTTTCACTGTGGCTATGGAAGCTATGAAAGAACCAGTTTATAGAGGGACACCCCGTAGAAATACAGTTTTATGGGTTCAAAAATTGAATCAAACCCTCTTCATTAATTTTTAAAGTAAATAAATCGATTCGAACTTTTTTACAGAGATATAAAATTAACAATTTTTTCCAGATATGATGCTGTAACTTTCTGGCTTGTGTATAGATAAATTTCATAAATATTTATAAATGATAGGCCAGCTAGAAGAAATCGCTGCAGTTTTAATTCCAGTATCATTTCGTTTATCTTGAAACAACAAGCCAATTTCCTGAGTCGATAGATTATTTTATTTTATTATCCATTGTTAAGGCTACAAGATTATTAATTTAAATTTGTGCCTTCGGATTATCTTAACACAGGGGGTAAGTGCACTTTCGGCTCTCCTAATTTCTATTTATAAGATTTGGAGTTTTTCGTAAAAAGGGTCGAAAAGAGTGACAAGGGCGGAAATCGGTTGTCGATTATTACGATGGCAACATATGAATATTTGTTCTCTATCTTGCGGGCGCAGATATGTGTAACTGAAGAAAAAAGTAAATATCTCAAACAAATGACTTCTTGTCGAGACAGGTGACTATTGTGATGTAGGCTATTCAACACCTTTAAAACCACCGTGAAAAATATCGATAATTCGAGTTAAGAGATGGTTGTGGTCTGATTCGATTTGGGATGACGTTTAGGAAAATGTAAAAGTTATAATCGGATAAAGATTTAAAAAAGGGGGTTCGGTTTTGCAAATAACTCGAAAAATGTAAGCGTTAGTGTCAATTTGACAAAAGTTCCTAAAAGAAGAGGAAATTTCCTATAAAAATGTTGCAATTCTCGAATATCTATCGTCATTATTTATAATTTTAAATTAGCGTTGAAAATAGGATTCTTGGCGTCGATAGTAATGCATATACGGGTCTGCGAAATCGACCTTAAGAGATACAAATTTATTTTCTGATATTAAATGTTAATTAATGTTAACATTGCAACAAACAACTAGGGCAAATAGGACAAGTAGGACCATTATTAATTAATTAAAAATTGTAGAGTTCACGTTAACATTTAAAATCGGATAATTGTTAAAAAAAAGGTGCAAAATTAAAAATCAATAAAGAATGGTCAAAATACTTTTTTTTAAAGGAATATAATGTTGCACTATTTTTATCTTAGAAAGTGACATTAAAAGACATTAGCTAAATATTTTTCGGTACACCTGTTTAAATATAAACTAATGCAATAATTATATACGTTTTAAAATTTTGTTTGCCTTTCATTCGTTAAGAGTATACCATGATTATTATTTTTTTTAATTTGTAAATTGTTTATAATCTTTTTTTTATATTTTATGGTCGCTTCAATAATATATTAAGAATTATTTCCTTTCCCTAAATTTATAATTTGCAATGTTCCGGAAGATTACAGAAAAAAAATATTTTTTTCTTGAAAATTTATTTGTTTATTTACTTAAGAAATTGTTATAAACAATCACCAAAATCGTCGTGCTATTTTTTTAGATAGAGAAAAAATGACAAAACCAACAATTATAATTTTGTGTTACAAAATTTTTTGTTCAATGTTTCATAGAATTTTTTAATTTGGTATTCTCCGGAAGTCAAAGCGGCCATGCGATTTGTTTACTTATAACACAGATAAAATAGCTATCGCCCCAGACCGCTACTGGAATAGGCCAACAGTATTAAATTTCCTAATTGCCGAAAGAGTACAGCACCAGCAGAATTTTAGGAAGAATCAAATTCAGCGGCCCGCATTCCTACGCGTATCCTATCAATGTATAAACAACACTTTGACAATGTTGTCTTGCATTAGAAATTTGGGAACAACATATGTCTAAGATACGTACATAGGGAATATAGAATACTGGACAATAATTACGTTTTTGATTTATTGCGATGGCATAAAGAGTATAAGCCACGGCCTGGAACTGACAGCAGTGTTGCCATACGTACAGTAATTACCCTATTTGTACGAAATTTTTTTTACAAGAATGATAAGGTTTTGAGACCATACTAAAGCATTCCAACTTAATTATTTATAATTATAAATTATTCATAACCTTTAGTAAAAACTAAAACGGTATTCTAAAATAAAATGAGTGGTAATTAATTAAATGCTTATTAAATAAAGCTTATTATTAATTAATAAGGTATTCAAACAAACCACCTGTTTGAGCTTTCAACATTTGACAAAATTTTAGGAGTAACTGATCCTAAAATATTTCTAATTTTAAGCCGTAATTTGTCCAAATTTGCAGCTCTTTCGTGCGATGTTTGTAGAAAAGTTGTGTTAAATGACCACATAAAAAGAAGTCGCAGGGTGTCAGATCTGGAGATCGAGGAGGCCAAGGTATGATACCTCTTGTGGAAATAAGCCTTTCAGGCAAAGTGTGTTCCGAAAAGATCTAAATGCTTTAAAATTCTTGTTTGACATAAATTTTCCTAAAATTATCACCTATACACGTGTTTATTTTTTTGACGATAACTTTCTTTACTTTTTAAGATTATTAGTCGCACAAAGGCTCATTTTGCAGGGAATTGTAAGTGCTACGTGAACTGTTGAGTTGACCTTTTTTAAGCTCTTCATTTTCAAGTTTGAAGAGTTTAAAGGGCTCGAAAAGGGTGGTTCTCTCATTCATATGATAACTTAAAATGGCGATATTTCGATTAATATTAATTTTAGAGAAATAAAAAACGAAAGCAAAATCTTCAGCAAAAATAAAGCTAAATTTTTTTACTCTTGTATTTTTTTCGTACACCCTTTAATTTTTAAGTTACAGCGTAAAAATCGAATTTTTTTCAAAAATTTGAAAAATTTACATTTTCAAAAATTAAGTTTTTTTTCGAAATCATGCTTTGCAAGCGAGCCAAAGATCCAAAACATATTCTTAGAACATAAATGAAGAAATCTGTGAATGGATTGCATTTAATTTTAATTCTGTCACCAAAGGCACTGATTTGTTTATTAATTTTTTCTTAAAAAAAATTAGACTCATGTTGTTTCGATCATATTTCCGTTAATTTTGATTCTAAAGACTTTCAAAACAGCTCATTTTAAAGGTTTTTCAAAGTACTTTAAAAGAGGTTCAAATAGTTTTTTCCTAATATTTATGGTTTTGGCGTTATTTAACGTTAACTGGTTCAAATTTAGTTTTTAGCTAACATATAATAATGTTTAAAAATCCATAACTCGGTTTATATTGCAATTAGAGAAAAACAAAATAGTGCCATTAGATTTGTTTTTTTTATTACCTTTCTTTTTGTTCATTACAACTTTTTCGTTAAATCCAATGGTTTCAGAGTTATTTGCAAAAAACTGTCCGAAACCAAGTAGTTTTTCAGTAAAAAATCAACATTTTCAATGACGAATTACTCGGAAAGTATTGGATTATCCAAAAAACTTTATATAACATTTGTTACTTAAAATTAACTCCTATATAGATTCCTGTGGTTATTTTGGGCATAAAAATGTCCACCCCCAAGAAAGGGTGGGAACCACCCCCAGGGCAAAAGCACACTTCGGCACTATATAAGTTTTGTTCCTTGAGGCATTCCCCATATTCAGTCAAAATTTCACGTCAATCGGTTCAGTTATAAATAATTCGGAGGTAAAAACCCTGAGTAACTGGACTAGTAATTTTGTAACTTATTTGCAATTTGACAACTTAGCGTCACTTTTTTGGAGTTTTTTTTTATATTATCATTCTACATACCCTTCCCTATCACAAAGTGCAAAAAATGACTATTAATAATTTTTTCACGTTTAAACTCTGATTCTACTCGAGTAAGAGGCATTTCCAATATAATGAAATAGTGGTAACTTAATATTTCTAAAGTAGTTAAATCATTTTTAAATTTACTTATGATGTTACTGATTTCGCACCCAAAAGACAAGCTCCAGTTATAGGAAGGAAAGTAGTCTAAAATCTTTTTATTTAACCAATATGGCTACTCTCAAGTGATCCAGCTTATTGATAGCAACGTTCTTTTAGTTTGGCATACATATTTTTACGCATTTGAAGGAATCCGATATACAGGGTGTCCCATTAATATTGCGAGAAAATTCAGGGCCAAAAATAAGAAAGAAAGTTCCTATAAACCTATCTCCGAAAATGCTTCGTTTCGGAGATACAGGGTGTTGAAATTTAGAGAAATACAAGGTTTTTACTAATATAATATATTTATTTTATCTATTCAGCGGCGTCCGGGGACTCACTCCTGTAGATATTAATAAGTAAACATATGAGACGTCACTGCATTTTCTTAGGTGTCATATTTTTTTCTAATTATGCGATTAAAAACAAAACTTTTTGTCACTTTACTTTTTTGATATCTTGCTTCGTTTTCGAGCAAAAAAGTAATAGCTTAAGTGTGTGATTTTAATAAGTACTTGAACTGTGTAGGTAGTTGCCAATTCCTGCTTGTCAAAATGAATTACACAAATAGTGAAATGTGCGTTAGGCATTTTTTTTATGGCCTTGCTAACAGTAATGCATTAGCCGCCAGGCGCCTCTATGAGCCTCATCATACTATCCTCACCCGTCTTCATCAACGTCTTAGTGAAACTGGAAGTTTTCGAAAACTTACCGCAGGAAATGGGCGACCCCGCACAGCAATAACCCTACAATTGGAGGAAGATGTACTTAATGAAATTGAGGACACTACAACAACAAGTACCAAACAGATTGTTAGAAACTTAAATGCAAGTCGTTTTCCAATTTTAAGGATTTTAAAAAATAATCTTCTATACCCTTATCACATCCAACGGGTTCAGGCACTTTTATCGACTGATTTTCCGTTAAGATTAGATTTATGTCGATGGATACGACAAATTATTGGGGAAAATCCTCAATTTTTAGCAGACGTACTATTCACGAATTTTTCTAGAAAAGCCATAATGAACTTCCATAATAATCATGTATGGGCGGGTGAGAACCCAAATGCAATATTAGAAGGCCGTCATCAACACCAGTTTTCACTTAATGTATGGGTCAGAATTGTGGGAGACCACTTAATAGGCTCATTTTTTTTACCACCAAGTCTTACTGGAGATGTTTATCGCCGTTTTCTTGAGGATGAATTGCCCGTACTTTTGGAAGACATCCCATTGCCATTAAGGTTGCAAATGTATTTTATGCACGATGGTGCTCTACCCCTTTTCAGTTTAGCTGCACGTGAATATTTGAACAATATCTACCCAAATCCCTGGATAGGTCGAGGAGGCACTCAACCCTGGCCCCCCAAGGTCTCCAGACTTAAATTCATTGGATTTTTTCCTTTGGAGTCACCCCAAACATTTGGTTTATACGACTCCAGTGCAAACCATAGACGAATTAAGAAATCGCATTGTCGCATCCTGTGAAACAATTAGATACAGCCAGAATATTTGAACGGGATCGCCAATCAATGTGTCGTAGGATGGATGCCTGAATTAGAGTTGAAGGTGCACATTTTCAACAACTGCTGTAACGCCTGTGTATGTAAAGTATTTTTCATATCATTCTTGTTAGTTAAATTTTTTTTTCTTATGTTTCTGTTAATATTAATTATTTAAAAAAATATTATTTAGTGAGTTATTGTTTCTCAGCTTGTTACATTGTTTTTCCTTCAAATGTATTGTTAAAGTTGATTAGTAAATAACTAGAACATTGAATTTCTATTTTTGTTTTCTACTTCCCTTAAGAATGTGAATATGAAAGGATATTAATTTTTTGCTCGAAAACGAAGCAAGATATCAAAAAAAAAGTAAAGAGACAAAAAAGTTGTATTTTTAATCGAATAATTAGAAAAACATATGACACCTAAGAAAAAGCAGTGACGTCTCATATCTTTACTTATTAATATCAACAGGAATGAGTTCCCAGACGCCGCTAGAATAGACAAAATAAATTAAATTACGTCAGAAGACGTCTATCGTTTTTATAAACAAACATACCAAATTTCAAAAAAATCGGAATTAGGGTTCTCCGGATATTGGTAAAAACCTTGTATTTTCTCTAAATTTCAACACCCTGTATCTCCGAAACGAAGCATTTTCAGACATAGGTTTATAGGAACTTTCTTTCTTATTTTTTGTTTTTCGCAATATTAATGGGACACCCTGTTTTTAGATTTTACATTGTTATGCGTTGTAGATTAAATACACTGATTTAATATTTTCTAGGATTGTCGATTCCAATGGATGGCACGTACGAGAAAGGGGGCAGTGCGGGGAGCAAAGGGGTAGATTTCCAAGTTGGTTTGTTGGAAGTGTTCCTTCTCAATGCCCTTAGAAGACTCAAGGACTGGAGACTGTCGACGGAAAATAAAAAGGCGGGAAAATTCGACGACGTAGTCCTAGAACTAGACGACAGCAGCGCCGTGCTGCTCCAGGCAAAATTTAAAGAAAACACGAAAAAGAACAAAGTTAACTTAAACCAACTGCTCTCGATCGACTCGAGACATGACGAATTCAGCGTTCCCAAATACTACTTTTCATACGAAGAGGTTAAGAAGGCATTTCTAGTGAAGAACGTCATTATCTGTACCAATGCAGGTGTTGACAGGACGGCTTTGCCGTTTTTAAAGAGTCAAAGAATCTGTCCAGACAGCATGTTGCATTATGGAAATGACAATTGTCTGTTTTATACATTTAACGAAGAAATGTTGCCTCTCCTGAGAAATCATGTCCAGAACTATCACAAAAACAATCTGAAAGGCAAAGCTATCGACGAAACAATAATCAGCGACGAAAACATCAAAGACTACCTACGAAACCTACAACTCTTCTTCAATTATTCACCGGAAAATAACCTTGAAAAGGTAACCGAACAGCTACTGCTTGATTTGAAACGTTCCAATAACATATGGGAAAAAGCGTCTCCCCAAGACATCCACAGTAAAATAAAAGATTGGTTTCAACAGTCGCGAGGCGAATATTTGACTGAGAATCGCGCCAAAGCCATGTTGTGTGAGATCAGAAGTGATAAGTACTGCCAAATGCTGGAGAACTACAATTTGAACTTTGTAAATAATAATTTTATGTTCGTAGGCTCTAAAAAACTGTTTCACGTCGTTGTGGAAGGGGGTTATATATTGAAAGTAGCAAAAATCCATCAGGCATTGAAAAATAGTAAAACAAGAGTATTGTACGTCGATCCTGAAGACAACGCGGATCTGCACAGGTACGCTATAGATACGTTTAAGCTGCCTCCTTACGTCTTCTTAGTGATAATTCGTCCCAAGTTTGTGGAGGTAACTGTAGTAAAGGAAATGGGCGACAAACTGAGAGAAATATTGGAGAAATACAGTTACAAAAAGCTTGTTTTAGTAGAGGAAAGTGAGAGTAACCTGGTTCGACATATCGGTTTCAACACCGAAACCTACGACGTGGTTAAAGAATCCATAACATTCGTCGACTTGTCGAATGACGTACAGAAGAAGTTATTGAAGAAGAAAAATATATCGCTTCAAGAATTTAATATCAGCTTGAAAAATCTACTCCATACGCAGACAACTGAGGATTACAACGAGAACATACATTCACAGTTGTTAGACAGAGTAATTAGAGACGAAAAGATCCAGATCGGACAACCGCTTTTGGATTTGAATGGAAACATGTCCAGGTACTATATAAAACGTGCATTCCAAAGGGAGATTCGCTCCAGAGAAGATGGGAAGAGCATGGAGCTATTTTCCGAAAGGGACATCTACAAGATCGACGAAAAATTAATCTTCCTCGCGGACAGTGCTGGCACCGGAAAAAGCACCGTCCTAACTAATTTAGCTGTGGGGATAAAGAAATCGCATCCATATTTATGGGTCGTTAAAATAGAACTCAACAGCTTCACAAAGTTTTTGAGTGACTGTCTCAGGAAAAATAAAGAAACAGTAAATATCATTGAATTATTAAACTCCAAAGACACAACTAAACTGGAAAATGACCTCGAAAAGTTCATATTTTCTCTGAGGGCTAAAGTTGTGCTATTGCTAGACGGCTTCGACGAGATAAGCCCGTGCTGTACGAGGCTGGCCTTGCGTTTGCTCGAAGAATGCAAGGGAGCAACCAATTTCGACAAGGTTTTCGTCACCACAAGACCGCACATGATCCCAATACTAGATGCCTATTTTTACGCTGATCCTTTTACGTTACAGCCATTTACAGAAGAAAACCAAATAGATTTCCTTAAGAACTACTGGACGGACAACTTGAAGTTAAACCGGAAAGATAGTAAAAAATGTGAGCAATATGCCAGAACTCTGGTAAGCCAGATGTGGATGTACTTAGACGATGATATGGAGAGCAGCTTTACCTCTGTGCCACTACACCTCAGGATGTTGGCTGAATGCTTTCAAGAGAATAGCGGACTAGAAGGGCCCCCAAATTGGAAAGGGTGCAAAGAGTATTTAGTTGCAAAGGAAGAGGAACTAAAATTACCGGAAAGAATGAATATTACAGAGCTGTACAAGACGTTTATTGCAAAAAAGAGGGACCTCTTCTTGGACAAGCAAAACCCCAGTGGTAACGACATGGTGAACCAAGCACTGGGTGATGTATTTGATAACTGCCTCGCTCACCATCGAACTCTAGCTTTGCAGGTGATGCTGGACAGAACGGAGTTTGAACTGTTCCCGACATGCCAAGAAGACCAAAGGAATACGGAGACAAACGTGCTGATGATGGGAATCGTGCAGAAAAGCGGCAAGAACTTCCATTTCGTGCACAAGACTTTCGCTGAATACTTCTTCGCTGAGAGCTTGCTAGCTGAGCTTCAAAAACCGAACCGGATTCTAGAGTTCCAGAAGTTTTTCATAGACAAAGTACTGTTGTCTGCTGAATTCAAAGTTACCCGCTCGTTCATGGACTGGTTTCTACACCAAGCTGTGGATTCTTTGCCTTCTGATGTATTCCACACTTACCAGTCTTACGAAGAGGAGATTGACTTGAGAGAGGTTTGTGACTGTAGTTTAATCCACTTGCTAGCAAAGGAGGGATGTGTTGCAATCCTTGAACTTATCTTCAGAAGTGTCGGTTTCAAGGTTATCACAGGCACAGAAGTTCACATCACGGACCTCTACGATATGTACAGTAGTTCAAGCACTAAGTCCGTCAAGGGGAAAACGTTGAATTCTATCAAACTGTTGTTGGAACGTGGGGGAGTTAATATTAAAGACGAGATCGGTTGGACGCCGCTCCACTATGCTGTCCAAAGGCTCCAAATGGAAATGGTGGAGTTTCTGATTGAACAAGGCGCGGATATCAATAACGCAGACAAAGAAGGTCGAACACCACTTCACATCAGCTCGAGCTACCACTGCCATTCTCTATTGAAATCAGAAGGCCTAATAAAAAGAGTTATAAAAAAATTTATCCCCGTTGGACAAAGAGACGTCAAGACCAAAGACGCTGCTGAGTTCCGCAATTTCGACATCATGGCTCTGTTACTAAACCGAGGAGCGGATTTGACAACGAAAGACAAAGACGGTCGTGACGCTTTGTCCACGGCCATCCACGCGAAAAACGAAGACAACGCATCATATTTACTCGGAAAACTGTCGGGAGTCACTGATTTTGACCTAAAAGAGGCTTTATCAGATTATATGTCGGCAAGCGGTGAAAACGGGCTGGATGCCCTCAAAGGTCAAATGGAACGAAGGCTAAATGTCCTCAACGGTGGCTATGATGAAGAAGAGGAAACCGTTATAAATTGTGTCTCAGTGAAAAATCGAGTCAGAACTGGTTTTGTATGCAGATATTTTTGTATGAGATGTACGTGACGAATGCTGTTTTCGTCGTTTCAAACACGGAATTTTAAATTTGTATACTGGGTGTTAATGAACTTATTTCAAATATTTCTGCCACTTGTACGGTTATGTCAAAATGTGGTCGTTTTCGTTTACTTCGCCATAAATTATGAGCATATTATAATATTCGCGATTGCTAAATAAATGCGCCATTTTCAAAAGAAAACTAGGAAATACAGCTATTAAATATACTCTCGAAAAACAGCACAGCAATCACTACAACAATGTATTACAAACCGACTTTCGAATACATTCCGATTTAATAAGAAACCTACAAACTCGTAGAAAGTGTTACAGAATTTTTTAATAAAAGTTTTTGCCGCTATAAAATACATGTATTTCAGCAGTTCCAAAACAGTTTTAAACTCATTTTTAATTAGCTTTTTTCTCTATGACCTTAAACTTCCGATACAAGTTTGTGACATCAGTTAACTCAGTTTTTGCTCCTTTTTCCACTCCTTTAAATTTTTAACATAAGTTCATTAACACCCTGTATAATAGTCACAAAAGTTAAGGAATATTTAAAAAATCACTAATTTTTGGGTGAGTTTCAAAGAGCTGTAACGTGGAGGAAAATTGTCGAAGAGATAATAATAAACAAGGAAATTAAAGCTTCACGTTTCTAGCTACCTGGTGTTTAAAATTTTTTAGCGTTAGCGGATTTTGAGTAATCATAAGAAAATAGACGAAAACAATTCTTCCAAATTTTTGCTTGTCTTTAAAAAGGTCTATGGACAATAATTTTTTTTGGTACTTTCATCAAAAAACTCTTCTAGATGATTTGTGGCAGAGTTATCGTCAATCCAAGCAAAAAAGTAATTTTTGACTGGCAATCAGTTAGTCAGGAACTAATGATTGTACAGATAACCCAAATAGCGTTTTGAAAACTGCAAACTATTCGTTACAAGTCGTAATTATTGGTTTTTGATAAAAAAAATTTTTCGAAGTGAAAATGTTGATTGGAAATAAGGTAAAATGTTGCGTATTTGAATAACATTGTATAACTTTGCAAATAATGGATAAACTAAGGATATTTACTGTAACCTTTCAACGTCAAAGTGTCCTAAAGATACCCTGATAGTTCAAAGCGCTGCGATATTTTTCCTAGTGCCCAGAATGTTTTTGTCGTTTTTGCTGAAAATCGATGTACGAGTAATTTTTCACTTATTCTTTTTTTAAATTGAAAATGTTTTTTTTAGCAATAATCCATATTTTCTTCATAAAAAAACGTTAATTATTGTAAAAAAATAATTTTTTCATGGCATTTTTTTCAAATTTTTATTTTCAATTTTTTTTCGAATTTGTTTTTTCAAATTTTTTTAACATCCGCAATTTTTCACAATCGCCAAAAGGATTTTGGTTGATTTTTTTGAAAACTGTAACTGCCTTAATTTTAAAAGTCAATTTTAAAATTAATTTAAAAAGGAAGATTTTTGGAATAAAGCACAGCGATCCATTGGGGGTATATCAACTTTTTTTAATTAATTTTTAAATTGACATTTAAAACTACAGCGGTCAACAAAAATCAAGCCAAATTCTATTGACGATTGTGAAGAATTGTCCAAGTTGAAAAAAATTTAAAAAAAAATATTTTTAATTTCTTTAAATTGGTTTGACAATAATTAACGTTTTTGATGAAGAAAATTTGGTTTATTGCTTAAAAAAAAACATTTTCAACTTTAAAAAAATGAATACAAAGTGAAAAAGTACTTGTAACATTAATTTTCAGCAATAACGGCAAATATAAACCAATATATTCCGGGAGTTAGGAAAAAAAGTCGCAGCGCTTTGAAACTATCAGGATTTCTTTAGCACACTTTGAGGTTGAAAAGTTACAATTAATATCCTTAGTTTATCCATTATTTGCAAAGTTATGCCAATTTATTCAAATATCTCGAATTATGCAATTTTTTTTTGCAACCACTTTGAAAATAATATTTTTATCAAAAACCAATAATTACTACTTGTAGAGAATACTTTGCAGTTTTCAAACCCTACTTGAATTTTCGGTATGATTTTTTTCCCAGTAATTGATTGCCAAAGTAAAAAATTACTTTTTTCTTTGATCCACGATAACCCAGCGGAAGGTAAATTATACAGAGCTCCGGAACCGCGTAAATTGGGGGAAATTTAAAGGAATATTACGATGAAAAAAGTAAGCAAATCTTTGGCAAACTTTTTTTTTGTTGATTTTCTGATGATTACGCAAAAACCGATGACTCCAGACCTGAAAACTAGAAACTTGAAGCTTCAATTTCCTTCTTTTTTATTCTCTCTACGACCATTTCTCTCCAAGTTACAGCTCTTTGAAGATCACCCAAAAATTTTAAATTTTTTTAATATCCCTTCATTTTTGTAACTACTTTATAATTCAACCGTGATTACAATTCATAATGTAAATAAATCCTCCGAGAGTCATTTTTAAATATACAGATATTTATGGAAATGTTATTCTTTTAATCCAATAATTTATATGTATATTTATATGAAGGTATTTTTCATACCACAGTTACATGAAATAAAAAAGTTGTCTGCTCTTTTGTTATGTTATGTTATAAGTTATGTAATTATGATGACACCCCTACAGTTCCGTAACTCCACTTACTTCTTTTACTATGCCATAAAGTGGCACCTATATGGTATTAATAGTTTATTAAATCTCAACAAAATCGAACAAAGCGGTATTTGAAAAAAAGATCAATTTTTTTTGTCAACTCTGATCCCATCTAGCTGCAACTTAGGATAATGGTAAGTTTGGAAAAAAATCTGCTTATTTTGATAGCACATTATTAGAACATCCTGTATGCATCATTCAGAATAAAATCGAAATCACTCAGTTACAGTCTTTGAAGTTTTTATATTAAAGTGTATCTAAATGCGAGTTGAATATGCGCCCCATTAGGTAGCATCAGCTGATTTGTTGTGACAAATTCTTATTTAAACAGTATTATTGTAGATTGCGCCTCCTAGCGATCGAGCTACGAACTTGAAAACTCTCACCGAGCTTAGTGGGACACCCTGTACAATTATCACTAATACAAAAAAATATTTATGTGTTCCATTACAAAATTGAAGCAACGTAACAGCCAGAAGACATATAACACCCTGTATAGTCGTAAATAATTATAAAATGAAAAGAAACTTATTCGCTGCATCTTTCACTTTAGTTTTTTTTTGTATTTTTTTGTATTAATATTAACAGCGCTATGGAAAAACTACTTTAATGCGTGACACTCTGTAGAAATAAAGTTTTAAGGATAATTATCCTTGTGCCATAACGACTCTAACATTGAATAAATGTTAAATCCAAGTTATTACTATAATTTTTCCAATAAATAAATAAATGCAAACTTGTTTACAGATGATATTTAAAATCAACAATTTTTTCTGGCTAAGGTTCGATGTCTTCTAATATGCATGTATAGGTAAGATTTCATAAATATTTATAAACGATGGGTTAATTCTAAATATAGAAAGAAGTATAGCTAAAACATTTTATGTTATGAAATAATCTCGTAGATTCCCACAGACCAAATCGCTATAGTTTTAATTCCAGTATAATTCCGTTTACCTTGAAATAACAAACCAGTTTCCTGAGTGAAAAGATTATTTTATTTTCCATCTATTAAAAGATATATACGTATTTAAATTTGTGTTTTTCAGTTACCATTAGACAAGGGGTAAGTCAACTATTTGTATTTCTACGATTTCCTTCTTCATTACAATGTTTCATCTGGTTTCATTGTTAATCTTAAGCAACAGATTAGTTTTCGGTGCAGGAATAGTCCAGGCGCTAGACAATAAAAGTAGGCTTTGGCGTTTGTGTTTGAAATCATCTATTTTGTTGCACAGAAAAATTCCAAATATTATGTAGAATAGGAATCTGAGTTTGCCTATTCCAAGTGTATCGACATGTATCATTGAAAGTAAGCCCTAAATCAAAAAAAGTCATTCTTTATTTTTTGTTTATTTGACGATTTTGAAGAGGTACTGCGAATAAAAAAAGTTGAATTTTGCATTAACAATGGGCGAAAAATAGTATGAAATCATATATATAAATTGGAGCAATTTTTAAAATAAGTATATATTTATAAATATTGATGAAACTTTGTGAACAAATAGTTAATCATATATCAATTCAACGATTGACAGGATTGTTAATTTTTGAAAATTTATCGCGTACCGTGGGTTTAAATTAAGGTTTAAAAAGGGCACACAATTTTTTAGAGGTACTTGTTGTCATAATAAACAATGATCCCTATTTTTACATTTTTATAACTATTTAAAATTTTAACAACAAACAATTATTTATTGCCCAGGAAATTTTCTCTGCAATCGACAAAATCTTGCACACATAAAAACTACGTCGTAACCCCTTGCTTTTTAGACAAATACGACAGCATTCTGCTGTGTAGATTCTGAGATATAAAAGCGTAAAGTTAATAATAATTTATACGTAGCTAAGGTAATCGTAAAGTCGAGAAAAAAAATGTTTTTATAGCTAACTACAACGGCAGATAAAAGGCAGATAAAAGCTTAATGAAAGCAAAATCAAGAAAGTTGCCGTGGTCACTGAAATTTCTTGGCAGAGCGGGAGTGGGGAGAGCAGCTGCGATTTCAAAGTGCGTATAAGTGATAAAAGACTTTTCTGGGGAACGATAGCACTTAACAAGACGATTTTTTTTAATTTGATATAGCTAAATGAGATGAATACGAATATTTTTTGCATTCGACTGTCGATTGCATAGAAAATTCCGTTGGCAATAAATTTTTGTTTTATAGACTAAACAAAATAATTTTTTAATTATAAAAGTGTAAAAATAGGTATCTCTAGTATTGATCATTGTTTATTATGACAAGTATCTCTAAAAAAATGTGTGCCCTTTCTAAACCTTAATTTAAACCCACGGCACGGCATAAAATTCTGAAATTTTCTTAATTAACGATCCTGGCAATAGAAAACCATGCTATCGATCGTTGCAAAATTTTTAGGGTAGAATTGACATGTTTTACTACATTGTTCACAAAGTTTCATCAATATTTGCAAATATTTACTTATTTTAAAAATTACTCCAAATACACAGACGATTTTCTACTATTTTTCGCACATTGTTAAGGCAAAATCGTCAACCAAGCAAAAAAAATAAAGAATTACTTTTTTATTTAGAGCTTACTTTCAATGTTACAGGGAAAAATATGTCGAAAAACGGGTCATTTTTCGTTCTTTTTGTATGTTTGTTGAAATCAATATGTTTTGTTTCGCTATGTAGGTATTTTATTTGTACCTGTTTTATTTGTTTTCTTTATTTGTAAGATATGCATCTTTTTTAGCAGTATAATTTTATTTTGCTAAATATCCCGTTATCCAATTATTTTTCTATAATTTGCATGGGATTGTAGCATTTTAATTTAAATTTTGAAGTCAGGTTAGAGTGAGATAGAGATGTTTCCATTGTCAAAAGGCCAAAGTATTTAATAGAGTTTTCTGTGGTTTCTGAAATTACCTATTTTATAAAATTTATGAATTAAAAGCTATTTTTTTAATTTATCTAAAATTACGAAAATATAGTTTAATAACCGATCGGGGTGAGAATTCTATAATATTTAAATATATTTCTAAAAGAATGAGTAGGTACTTGAAACATCAAACATACATTTTAAAACACGTTTTGCGCAATTTCGAAATAAATAAGTTATTGAATACAATTTTGATATAATATTTTTAGTTACGATTTGTGTCGAAATTTAGACCTAAAAATTTTACTGTCACAGTTTCAGTATGTAGAGAACTACTATTGATATTCAAATTTAATGTTTCACAATTTCTATTTTGGGTAGTGCAAAATCGAAGGATTTGAGTTTTTTCAATATTAAAATGTAATGATTTTTGGTCAAACCAGTTACTTAAGTTATTCAATAAAATATCACAATCAAGTGTTAAGGTTCGATTTGACTTATATAGTATTATGTAATTTGGTGATTGGTAGCGGTGTATTTATTATTTTGATATTTATTTATTTATTTTTATTATATTATAATTATTATTTAATTTGGTGATTAATTTTGTTTCTGGTGTGTAAATTTTGTGTGTGTATAAGAATTAATTATCCGTTTGGGCGCCTTTTTTATGTAAAATGTCATTTGGGTGTATTTATATCTAATTTTCCATTGAGTGTAGGTTCTGATAAGAAATTTTAATAATAATAATGACAAACATAGACGAACTAGACTTTCTTACCTTATCATTGCTAACATCGCCTCCGGCAGCTTTACTTTGTATAAATAATGTTCACAGTGTAGACAGGATTTTATTAGTGTAGATAGGAATGTTCATTTTCTACACTGTCCCTCAAGAAAAAACACTTTATTTTATCAATAGCATGAGTCCTTACCTCATAGGGGCGGTTCTATGCTCTTTTAATTAACCTTTACTATTTAATTTTGGGTAAGAAACATTGAATAAAAGCAAAATTGGAAATATTTACACAAGATGACATTTATTACTTATTTATCTTTCAATTTCGAACAATATTTTTATGAACACAGAAACTAGAATATTTTTTTTATATACTTTTACATGAATAATTGTCTGAGAAATGCCTTATTCTACCTATCATAATTGAGAAAATGTTTGGTTAACCAATTATCATTATTTTAAACGTTTTTCAAACAAATTAACTTATACTACGAACATTTGAAATTAAACTAATACTTAAATTATAGAATGTTCAAAAATGTCAATTTAAACTTTAATCACTGACATTGTTTATAGTTTGTAACGGGTTTTGTATTTCACAAATAGCTTTTATAGTTCGAATTTGCAACACTTTATGGCATGGAGAAAACTCTTATGCAACTGGACTTACTTGGTTTCGTTCTGGCTGGCAATTTGCGGTCGTCTCTATAACCTCACTTTATTGTTGTCGTTTTCTGCTATTCTCGTGCGTTGAAGATGGCTGTTGGGTCTGTGTAGAGTGCTTCCTGGTGTTTTTGATGTTGTTTGGGGAGCCACAGGACAACATGCACCCCTCACCAGTCTCTAGAATCTCCTTCCGCCTCTCTCTCAGCTTGTTGACTTCTCTCGATGTTTTTTTGTTTTTCCGGTACCAGGTAAATTCACTGATTTGTTCTTTCGCCATTGGTTGCTCGTATCCCTGTTATCATTTTCTAACTGCGCAATTTCTCCAGCATATTGCGATGAATTTGATTTTAATTAACTTACGGCGTAATTTATATTTTATAACTGCGTAGTAGATTTTATACGTCTTAATACTAATTTACAAGAAATTTTTATATGATATTTTGCATGACAAATTTTTTATAAGAAACTTCTAGCCTATGTGTTTCTGATGTTATAATATTTGAACTTTCTTTTGTACTAGATTATTTAACATTAATTTACTCATAAAATCTCTAAATTGGCCCTTCTTGTGGCATTGTCTTTTACTTTAATGCTTCTACTTCGTACCCAAAATTTATTTTCTTGACATGCTTATCATTAAAACGTATTATTTAAAATTTTGACTGATAATGTTTTAGGTTTATATGAAATAACTATGAAATGAGCTTTTTATTTTACTTTAAAAGTACTTTGTCTTTATTTTATTCTACATTATAATTTCATGAAAATTTTCTATGCTATTTCTCGGTGTTGTGTCTTGAGATACAGTGTGTTCATTTCAATAGATATTACTAAAGACATATCATTAGCGTACATGGTAAAATGAGTGATTAGGTGAGAGAGTATCGATATCATTTGTATATAGTAAAAATAACACAGGGCATAAAACAGATCCCTGTGGTACACACAGCAAAGAGCATTCCAAGTTTTGATTATTATAACTTATGCTTATAAATTGCTTCCTATTTTCAACAAAAGTTATGATCCAATTTAATGCGGGTCCTCGAATACTGTAGTTATTTAATTTCGATATTAAAATTTCATGATTGACACAATCGAATGCCCTGCTGAGATCGCAAAAGATCCCAATAGGACAATCGCTCATTTAATAAGTGTACAGATGTAGTCGTAGATTTGCCTATTAGTCCAGTTATTGAAGCATTTTGGCTACCATTTTTTTTGGATCGAATGGATTGACGTGAAATTTGAACTGTAGCTAGGGAATAGCCCAAGAAACAAAAGTTATATAGGGTCGATGAGTGCTTTTACCCTGGGGGTGGATGCCACCCCTTCTGGTAGGTGCGAATTTTTTTATTAAAAATAACCTCACGATTCGATAGAGGGACGAATACTAAGCAAAAAATGTTCTATGAGAATTTTTTTGTACAGTCAATACTTTTTGAGTTATTTGCGCCTAAACATGTTCGTTTTATCAAGAAATCTTGCGCGAGGGACACAACAGGCTATATTTTATAACCGTTTCGAATTGCAAAGCCTAATTTCGAGGCGTCAAATGTGTTGTGTACGGCTTCTCTTTAAGATTGTACATTATTTAGTTGTTTCCGATGCTTTGCTGGCGTATTTGAATTTTAGGGTGCCTAGGCTTAACAATCGATTTAGCAATGCATTCCTTATACCTCAAGCCCGTACCAATGTTTTGTTAAAATCTCCATTGTATCAAATGATATATAATTATCGTGCCGTTGAAAATGTTTTGGACATATTTTCATGCACACTTGCTGATGTGAAGCGCTGTTTTTTGTAGCTTTTCTTGCTTCTTGCGTTTGACCTATTCCTTTTTAAGTTTGTATGATTTATACTTTTGTCATATAGGTGTCGAGTTTT
>NW_019416721.1:168057-171205 GCF_000390285.2 Anoplophora glabripennis | reverse complement strand
ATCAATCAAAAATGCCAACTAGATTAGTCTATAATTAGTAGTGGTGTTAAGCTCAGCACACCTTACGGACCATTGTGAAAAAATCCCATGAAGGAAACAATCAGTGGCTTATGTTCGTGTGCAATTACAGAAGTTGTAGGTAGTACAATTATTGTAATTGGGTATTATATGGCTTTTAGCAACAGGTAAGTCACTTATTAAAGGAAGTAACTGCATTCACTTTAAGATGAAGAACGTAATTCGTGTTTCTATTTTAGGACCGATCAATACACCTAGAAGCTTAACTGCACATCACAATATTTGACAATTGCCAGAAACGTCAGTGGTGGGAAATAAACAATTGACGCAACTTGTTCTGTGAAGTGCTGCCAAAACGGAGAAATACTGAAACAATAGAACGCGGTGGAAATTGCACAGGTGTTTTGATTTAGCCAATATGTGGGTGAAAATAAAAAGCATATATTTACGATTTTTTCAAGGTCAATCTTTGTAGGCATACGCTACATTTTAATAAACCAGTATGCCAAGTAATCTGCGATCTCAAAAATATTGTCAACACCAATCAACAATTTTTGTTTATTTGTTTGAATACCGCGAACTATTTACTAGAAAAAAAAACAGCATCTGAAATATATAAGCGTAGAGCTCTGGCCTACGTGTGTTTTGTTTGACATTGCAAATCGGTTTCATTATTAAATCACAGCATGAAAATAAACCAGGTTCCTTGTACCTTTTATTACAACGTAATATTCGGTAAACAAATAGTTTGGGCTAATAATAGTCGTATCGGCGTGATTAATGTGGTAAAATCTAATCGTGGGAGTATCTTCCAACTGAAATTGTTTATTCGTGTAAACATTTGTAAAATTTCATATTGATTTCTCAATATATATTTAGAGGTATGTATAAAATATGCTAATGTTTTTTTTCCGAACCTAAACACTTTACGTCATGTGGAATATATTACCTAAGCTAAGCTGCTATCGACAGTCTTGGAACATTAACACTAACAGTGATTAGGTAGGTACGCTTCTATTTTGTTAGTTGTCAGTGACTGTGAAATATTACCCTAATTGTTCGTCGGGGCGATAACAGACAGTTTTCCGAGAAAAAAAATCATACGAAAGTCCGCTATTTATAAAAATTGGCAGGTACATTTTACTTACGTAGCTACCGCTACACTTCTGACGTAGAGAGTACATACCTGAAACAAAAAAAAATATTCAAAACTAAGCTCCAAGACTGCCTTTCCTGAGCCCTTTTAGCTTACAAATCTAAAAAACGAAGGGCTCAAAAAAACTGCAAATCGCAGAACTTAAAGTGCTTTAAATTTTCTACAAAATTTTTTTTTGAGTAAATTTATAACTTTAAAATTACAAAAGTTATGGTAAAAAAATTAATCGCATTTTTTCGGTAAAATTTTCGGTGCGGGTAAATTACCATCATTGTGTATTTTGGAGCACTGGTGAAGTGATTTGAGTAAGTATTTTAATAATATACATACACACACCTATCCATTATTATTATTATTAAATTTAGTAAAAAAATATTAAGAATAAATTCAATAAAATTAAAAAAAAATATATCGTCATACTCACATATAATTTTTAGGAAATTATTCTATAAGGGGTAGGGATTTTATGAGGGGTAGGTCTTCCATAAGGGTTTTTTGGGTGGCTGAAAAGTTGCAATATATCATAGATCATTTGAAAACCAATAAAAAGTTTATAATTGAACATATGCATACCATTAAAACATCTCAAGCTTTCAATAATATTTTATTTTATTATAAGGGGTGGTTTTTAAGGGTTGCAAGTTTGTAATGAGCCGTAAGCTTTCTAATGAATAACAAAAGAAATACAATACATTGTGAATGCACCATTAGAATATTTTAAACTGTTAAAAACTGTTTTTCTTCTATTTTTTTGCCCAATGAAGGTTAGTTTTTAATGATTTTCAAGGGTTGAAAAGTAATTAAATTTCATAAATCATATTAAAAAACATGAGAGGAACTTTATCCAACATATTTGAACATGAATTGAATCTTTAAAATACGTAAATCTGCGATTTTCGCATTTTTTTCGTACAAGGGTAGTTTTCACCCCCAAATAGAAAAAAGCACACATCTAGACAATATAACTTTTGAAGTGGGGGGTCAGATGAGCTTTTATGCAAATTTTCAGGAAAATCCATGCTAACCGAAATAATTGTGAGCTTTTACTTTATTTTCGCCTTCAGTGACTGGACTATATACGAAATTCATGCTGATTGTCGGTGAGAATACGAAATTTTTTGATAAAAGTAAATAGTCGCTCAAGAAAGCATTATTCAAATATTCAAGCCCTGAGGCACGGATATAGGTCTATAGTTATCCAAAGACATCGGATCATTCTTTCTGAAAACTGGAAAACTTTTTCCTAGTTTTAGAATTTCTGGAAATGCACCCGTTTCAAATGATAAATTTACAAGATATTTAAAGGGAGAAATACTAAATCGAGTGACTCTTTTAATAAGAAACATAGGAATGTCATCAGCTCCTGACGAATTCCTTTTTTTTTAACTTATTTGTTAATAAAAGTGACAATTCGTCTGTTGCGAAGGGAGTTAAAAATAAGGAGTTTATTTGTCCGATTTGCCCTTGGAAGGTACATTACTGACTGTTGGTATCTGATTAATTATACTTAAAGGAAATTTAACAAAATAATCGTTAAATAAAGATGCTGCAGTATTAGGATTCTCATGTAAAATACTGTCTTAGTTGATTAAAATGTTATTATTTTTTTCTTTTTATTACATAGATTAGACATAATACTCCAAACAGTTCGAGATTTATTGTCGGAATTAATAATCTTTCTGTGATAGTAATTTTTTTTAGTATTCATGATCAATAGCTGATGATTTTTCTTTTCCCTATCATATACAGGGTGTTAGTAAATAAGTGCGACAAATTTCAGGGGGTGATTCTACATGAGAAAATAATGGCAGTTTGCTTATAAACGTATGCCCGCAAATGATTTGTTTTCCGAGATACGGGGTGTTAAAGTTTTTCTTAAAAACTGACGATTTAATTTATTGCTCTGAAACCGGTCGAGATGTGCAAATGAAATTTGGTGGGTTTTAAGAGGTAGTTATTGCGCATTTTTTGACA
>NW_019416721.1:154296-167758 GCF_000390285.2 Anoplophora glabripennis | reverse complement strand
ATCATTTAATCGGTCCATATTTCCTCCCACAACGACTAACAGGCGAATCTTATCTTAATTTCCTACAGGAAGAGTTACCTGTTCTTCTTGAAGAAATTCCTCTACAGCTGAGACAACACCTATGGTACATGCATGATGGTGCACCAGCCCATTTTGGCATTAATGTACGTAATCACTTAGACACAGTATATCCAAATCGTTGGATAGGTAGAGGAGGTACGGAATATTGGCCTGCTCGATCGCCGCATTTAAATCCTCTTGATTTTTGCATTTGGGGTTTTCTTAAGTCATTAGTTTATTCCACTCCCGTTAAAAATGTTGATGACCTGAGGAATCGAATTATAGTCGGCTGTGAGACAATAAGAAATATACCAGGAATATTTGCGCAAATACGACAATGAACGAGGCGAAGATTTGAATCTTGTGTCATGTCTGAGGGAGGTCATTTTGAACATTTGTTGTAGTTTGCGCCTTTTCAAAATTTGATTAGTGTTATTTTCTGTTATTGTTCTGGTTTAATGTTATTGTATTAGATAGTTCTTGATAATGTATTAAAGAAACAAAAAATATGCGTTAAGATGTTTTTTTTTGCATCAAAATTTGTAATATCTCAGTGGCGTATAATTTTTTTCTTTAAAAAATTGAGATTATTACCCGTACGCGCGCCAATGATGAACATAAAATTCTTAATTGCGTGTCAAAAAATGCGCAATAACTACCTCTTAAAACTCACCAAATTTCATTTGCACATCTCGACCGGTTTCAGAGCAATAAATTAAGTCGTCAGTTTTTAAGAAAAACTTTGACACCCCGTATCTCGGAAAACGAATCATTTGCGGACATACGTTTATAAGCAAACTGCCATTATTTTCTCATGTAGAATCAACCCCTGAAATTTGTCGCATTTATTTACTAACACCCTGTATAATAGGAAATTCAATACTTTTTTGTAAAATAAAGAGTTATTTCAAATACAAACTAGAAATTCTTACTTCATAATTAACCCATTCTTCGTTAACATCCCTGTACCTATATATTTCATCATAAAATCAACTCTTTTAAAAAGAATACTGATTTAGTTTTTTTCTAGGACTGCGAATGGATGGCACGTACGAAAAAGGTGGCAGTGCTGGGAGCAAAGGGGTAGATTTCCAAGTTGGTTTGTTAGAAGTGTTCTTTCTCAAAGCCCTTAGAAAACTCAAAAACTGGAGACTGTCGACGGAGAATAAAAAGGCGGGAAAATTTGACGACGTCGTCCTAGAACTAGACGACAGCAGCGCCGTACTTCTCCAGGCAAAGTTTAAGGAAAATACGAAAAAGAACAAAGTTACCTTAAACCAACTGCTGTCGTTCGACTCCAAACATGACGATTTCAGCGTTCCCAAATACTTCTTTTCGCACGAAGAGGTCAAGAAATCATTTCTAGTGAAAAACGTTGTGATCTGTACCAATGCAGACGTTGACAGACCGGCATTGTCATTTTTAAAAGGCCACATTCTCTACCCTGACAGCATGTTGCACTATGAAAGTGGCAGTTGCTTGTATCACACATTTAATGATGAAATTATCCCTCTCTTGAAAGAACAAATAAGAAATTACTGTAAGACCAATCGCAAAGCCAACAACATCGACGAGACTGTTATGAGCGATGAAAACATTAAAGATTTCCTTCAAAATCTCCAATTTTACTTCAATTATCCACCAAATAACACTCTACAGAAAGTAAATGAACAACTACTGTTTGATTTGAAACGTTGCAATGATTTATGGGAAAAAGCGTCTTCCCTAGACGTCCACAATAAAATAAAAGATTGGTTTCAACAACCACGTGGCGAATATTTGACTGAGAATCGCGCCAAAGCCATGTTCTGTGAGATCAGAAGTGATAAGTACTTGCAAATGCTAGAGAATTACAGTCTGAAATTTGTAAATAAAAAAATTATATTTGCAGACTCAAAAAGAGTGTTTCACGTGGTCGTGGAGCAAGGATATCTGTTGAAAGCACTCAAAATTTACCAAACCTTGAGAAATAGTAAAACCAGAGCTTTGTACGTCGATCCTGACGACGACGCGGAATTACAAAGAGAAACAATAGAGACTTTTAGGCTACCACATTATATCTTCTTAGTGATAATATGTCCTAACGTTACAGAGGAAACTGTAGTAAAGGAAATGGGTGGCAAACTGAGAAGAATATTAGAGAAATGCAATTACAAAAAAGTTATTTTAATGGATCAGAGAGACAGCGAACTGGCTCGGCATATTGGTGTGAACACTGAATTGTACGAAGTTATTGTAGAACCCATAGCATTCGCTGATTTGTCGAAGGATATACAGAAGAAACTNAAATTCTTAATTGCGTGTCAAAAAATGCGCAATAACTACCTCTTAAAACTCACCAAATTTCATTTGCACATCTCGACCGGTTTCAGAGCAATAAATTAAGTCGTCAGTTTTTAAGAAAAACTTTGACACCCCGTATCTCGGAAAACGAATCATTTGCGGACATACGTTTATAAGCAAACTGCCATTATTTTCTCATGTAGAATCAACCCCTGAAATTTGTCGCATTTATTTACTAACACCCTGTATAATAGGAAATTCAATACTTTTTTGTAAAATAAAGAGTTATTTCAAATACAAACTAGAAATTCTTACTTCATAATTAACCCATTCTTCGTTAACATCCCTGTACCTATATATTTCATCATAAAATCAACTCTTTTAAAAAGAATACTGATTTAGTTTTTTTCTAGGACTGCGAATGGATGGCACGTACGAAAAAGGTGGCAGTGCTGGGAGCAAAGGGGTAGATTTCCAAGTTGGTTTGTTAGAAGTGTTCTTTCTCAAAGCCCTTAGAAAACTCAAAAACTGGAGACTGTCGACGGAGAATAAAAAGGCGGGAAAATTTGACGACGTCGTCCTAGAACTAGACGACAGCAGCGCCGTACTTCTCCAGGCAAAGTTTAAGGAAAATACGAAAAAGAACAAAGTTACCTTAAACCAACTGCTGTCGTTCGACTCCAAACATGACGATTTCAGCGTTCCCAAATACTTCTTTTCGCACGAAGAGGTCAAGAAATCATTTCTAGTGAAAAACGTTGTGATCTGTACCAATGCAGACGTTGACAGACCGGCATTGTCATTTTTAAAAGGCCACATTCTCTACCCTGACAGCATGTTGCACTATGAAAGTGGCAGTTGCTTGTATCACACATTTAATGATGAAATTATCCCTCTCTTGAAAGAACAAATAAGAAATTACTGTAAGACCAATCGCAAAGCCAACAACATCGACGAGACTGTTATGAGCGATGAAAACATTAAAGATTTCCTTCAAAATCTCCAATTTTACTTCAATTATCCACCAAATAACACTCTACAGAAAGTAAATGAACAACTACTGTTTGATTTGAAACGTTGCAATGATTTATGGGAAAAAGCGTCTTCCCTAGACGTCCACAATAAAATAAAAGATTGGTTTCAACAACCACGTGGCGAATATTTGACTGAGAATCGCGCCAAAGCCATGTTCTGTGAGATCAGAAGTGATAAGTACTTGCAAATGCTAGAGAATTACAGTCTGAAATTTGTAAATAAAAAAATTATATTTGCAGACTCAAAAAGAGTGTTTCACGTGGTCGTGGAGCAAGGATATCTGTTGAAAGCACTCAAAATTTACCAAACCTTGAGAAATAGTAAAACCAGAGCTTTGTACGTCGATCCTGACGACGACGCGGAACTACAAAGAGAAACAATAGAGACTTTTAGGCTACCACATTATATCTTCTTAGTGATAATATGTCCTAACGTTACAGAGGAAACTGTAGTAAAGGAAATGGGTGGCAAACTGAGAAGAATATTAGAGAAATGCAATTACAAAAAAGTTATTTTAATGGATCAGAGAGACAGCGAACTGGCTCGGCATATTGGTGTGAACACTGAATTGTACGAAGTTATTGAAGAACCCATAACATTCGCTGATTTGTCGAAGGATATACAGAAGAAACTCTTGAAGAAGAAAAATATAACCCTTCAAGGATCCGATCTTAGCTTAAGACAACTATTTGCGACGCAGACAACTGAGGATTGCAAGAAAATTATAGATTCAGCATTAGTGGAAAGGTTACTTAAAGATGAAAAGATCCAGGTTGGAGCGTCAGTCATGGATTTGGATGAAAACATATCCAGGCATTATATAGAGCGTACTTTTGAAAGGGAAATCATTACAAGAGATGGCGCGCAGAGCAAGGAGGTATTTTCCGAAAAGGATATTTATGATACAGGCGGAAAACTAATACTTTTTGCAGACAGCGCCGGAACAGGAAAAAGCACTGTTATGTCTCGTTTAGCAGTGAGGATCAAAGAAAAACATCCAGAGTTATGGGTTATTAAAATAGAACTGAAAAACTACACGCGGTTTCTGAGCGACTGCCTCAGAAAAAATAAAGAGACTGTAAGTATAACTGAACTACTAGACTCTAAAGGTACCACTAAACTCAAGAATGACTTCGAAAAGCTTGTATTTTCCTTGATGGGTAAGGTTGTGCTGATGTTAGATGGCTTCGACGAGATTAGCCCGTATTACACGGAGCTGATACTACGTTTGCTTGAAGATTGCAAAGCAGCTCCCAATTTCGCCAAGGTCTTCGCTACCACGAGACCGCACATGATTCCAATACTAAATGCGTACTTTTGTGTGACACCATTCACGTTACAACCATTCACAGATCAAACTCAAATAGAGTTTCTTAAGAGCTATTGGGCACACAATTTGAAAGTACGCGATACAGATATACAAAAATGTGAGCGATACGCTAATCAACTGGTACGTCAAATGAGGGTATATTTGGAGGACGACAGCTTTACCGGTCTGCCACTGCATCTCAGGATGTTGGCTGAAAGTTTCCAAGGGAATAAAGGACCAACGGATTGGAAGGGATGTAAAGACTTTTTAGGTACAGAAGAAGGGGAACCCAAATTACCAGAAAGAACGAATATTACAGAACTGTATAGGATGTTTATCGAAAAGAAGAGGGATCTCTTCTTGGATAAGGAGAACCCAAGTCGGAATGAATTGGTCAATCAAGCCCTCGGCGATATTTTTGATGATTGCCTTGCTTACCACCGAACCTTAGCTTTGGAGGCGATGTTGGAAAAGGAAGAGCTGGAACTATTCACGACTTACGAAAAGGGCAAGAACAGTATGGAGACGAATGTGCTAACGATGGGAATTGTACAAAAGTTCGACAAAGACCTCACCTTCGTCCATAAGACTTTCGCTGAGTACTTCTTTGCGGAGACCTTGCTAACAGAGCTTCAAAAGCAGAACCAGAATCTAGAGTTCCAGGTGTTTATGATAGATAGAATGCTGTCTTCTGATGAGTTCAAAGTTGCTCGTTCCTTCTTCGACTGGTTTTTGAACAGAGTTGTGGGTTCTTTATCTTCAGATATATTCCAGACATACCAATCTTACGAGCAAGAAATTGATCTGAGGGAGGTATGTGATTGCAACTTAATTCACTTGCTGGCAATCGAAGGCTGTGTTGCAATTCTTCAACTGGTCCTCAAATGTGTCGATTTCAAAGCTGTCACGAACACAGAGGTTCGTATCAGAGACCTATACAATATGTATTGCAGTTCAAGTGCCAAATCTGTTAAAGGGAAAACGTTAAACTCTATTAAGATGTTGGTAGAACGCGGTGGAGTTAATATTAAGGATGAGATCGGTTGGACGCCGCTACACTACGCCGTCAACAAATTCCAATTGGAAATGGTCGAGTTTTTACTGAAGCAAGGAGCGGAAGTGAACAGCGCTGACGATGAGGGACGCACGCCGCTTCATGTAGCTTCTTCCTATCATTCCTATTTTTCATCGATGAACTGCACGATGCAAAGTTTGAGTTCCAAAAGTATTACATCATTATTTTCAAGACGAATAAAGCACAGAAAAAAAAACAGCGAACTTTCAGCAATCAAGCAAAGTAACCGCAATTTCGACATAATAGAACTCCTGCTGAAGCATGGAGCTGATGTGAAGGCAGAAGATAAACTCGGGCGAGACGTAGTGGTCACAGCCACCTACGCGAAAAACGAAGGTCTCGTTGATTATTATCTCCTACATGGAAATCTCAAGATCGACATTCCCACACAATTTAGTCTAGACTATCAATGATAGACACAGTGACGTAAATATGATCGCAATATCTCTTGGTTTATAGTCACTTGCAAATTAGGCGATTTTCATTTTAGGTGTATTCGAAAATGGAAGTAAATACAGGGTGATCGAGAATGATTGACCGTGCCGCCTCATACTGATTTTTGATGTGCGGCATACCAGTTTTTGCTACCAATACTAGAATCATGAGGGCAGGTTGAGGGATTTTAATGGTAAACAAATAATTACGTTCAAACGTCAAATAAATTAGGTTACTGTCAAAATTGAAATTCATAATAAAAATATCAATTATTTAACAAAATTCAAAGTTATTTCACAAATTAAGCAATACTGATGAACCAATAAATGTTATTATTGTTATTATTATCATTAAAGAGGATGACCGAATCAGATGTAGGTTTAGCCTAACTTTTTCAAAATTCTTATTTTATTTACAATTAGAAAAACGTTTAAGTCAAAGTTTAATGTAGCTAATTTTGAATAACGACTTTGTGCTGCAGCGATTTTATTTTTAAAACGTTTTGAGTTAATTTTAAAAGAGAAACACTACTGTGGCAACATTCCTAGCATCTAAGACGATTCAGCTATACAGCGATACGCTGCAACCTGTTGTTTTTCATCAAAGCAAACTGCTGTATGTTTATAAGACTGTTTTGCAGCTACTGCTTTCATACTTCTGAATATAAAGCGCAAGCAATCCAGCCCAAAAATTTATGCTGAACATCTTTGTTAGCTGTCGAAATTCAGGTAGTGTCTTAAAAACGTTTGCTTCAAGCAAATCCAAGCAGTTGGAAGTGCTTGATTGTGTTAGATGGTAGGATTGTGTATATGACAAAGAGCAATAAACAACAGTTATATGCAATATGTAATAACAGAGTAATTGGAATTTTTTCACATTTTATTGAATATTTTACCTTAAAATTACATAAAATCCATAAAAATATCTATATTTTTACAATAAATGTTCAATATGATGTCTATTGTTGTTCAAGCAGGTATTAATTCTTCTTTTCATATTATTAAATACATTCTGTAAAACATTTTGTGTAATACTCCTAATTTCGTTTGTAATTGCCTCTTGAAGTTCTTCAATCGTGTGTAACCGTTGACCAAATACTGAATTTTTTAAAAACCAAATAAATAATAGTCTAGGGGTGTAAGGTCAGGAGAACGTGGTAGCCATCTATCTCGATTAATTATTCGATCATCATAATGCTCTCTAATCAACTGTAAAGTTTCATTAGAGGTGTGAGCTGTTGTGCCATCTTAGTGAAAGTATCCATGATGGATTTCATCGTCGTGAAGTTCCTCAAAAATTGGTAACAATATTTGCTGCCGATATATCTGCCCAGTTACATTTTCACGGAAAAAATATGGTCCGATTATTCTTCTACGTGACATAGCTACCCAAACACCAAGTTTAATAGGGTGCAGAGTTGTTTCACGCAAAATATTGGGGTTTTCTGTGTTCCAAGAGCGATAATTTTGGGAGTTTACGTACCCACTTAAATGAAACCATGCTTCATCAGAAAAAGATCTAGAATATCGTCGTCATTCAGATTTTCGTTAAACCAATTACAGTATTGCACAAGTTTTCCAAAATCTAACGGAAGTAGTTCCTGCACGACACTAACTTTATAAGGATGAAAATGCAACTTCCTTAAGTACTGCTTTATGGCATGATCCATATGATAGATTTTCTGCCTGGAGATTTTCCTCTAAACACTTCCACTGTTATGGAAGCGTTCCACTAATCTCTTCACGTCTCGAAAAAATTTCATAATCAATTTCATTATTTGGAAATTGTTCTTGAAATTGTAAACGACATGAATTCATCGAATATTTTCAACCATTATCACTGTTTTGTCCACTACGAAAATAGGCCTTCAGGAGAAATTTATAATGTTCTAATGAAAATGCCATGCCATGTTCTTCTAAAATTAAAAAACCGATTAGGTTAGGCAACAACATACGCAATTAAATTAATTACTCACGTCTCACGTATAATATCCACCTTCTCTAACTGTAGTATTTTAAAATATTGTTTTATAATGTTGCAAAATATATCGGGTAACAACAAAATCTATAAAATAATATCCAAGCCAAAAATCCGTACGCCAATGAACAGAATGTCAAATTGTGAAATGGCCACAGAACACCCTGAAATCGCACAATTGACATTGAAAAAGAAAGTAATTTTAGCAAACGGAAATCAGTTTTGATAGCAATTGAGAGAGGGTACGTTCAGAATCCGGTCAGTCATTCTCGGTCTCTCTGTAGTAATATACTATGAAGTTTAGGCCAGGAAAATAAGCTGGGAAATGACCATTTTGACTTTTTGTTTCGGCAAGCTGAATTTATCACTATAGATGCACTATGATATTATGTACAATAACATATTAGTTTCCACAGTCATAAAAATGGGGAGCAGACTGTTTACGGGGTGATTAGTTGTATAATTTTTACGTAAATTCGCGTTTTTCGCTTATAACTTTTTTCCGTTCATTTCCACCAGAAAACAATAAAGTACTTTTTTTTTCGTCTTCAAAATACCGACAAAACTCGAGCGTCAAAAAATATTGATGAGATCAAAAGTTATAAAACAGAAGTTTATTTATGTCTTTTGAATTAAACATTTATAAACTGCGTTATTATTACCANGTTCATTTCCACCAGAAAACAATAAAGTACTTTTTTTTTCGTCTTCAAAATACCGACAAAACTCGAGCGTCAAAAAATATTGATGAGATCAAAAGTTATAAAACAGAAGTTTATTTATGTCTTTTGAATTAAACATTTATAAACTGCGTTATTATTACCACAACGTGTTGGCATCCCATCCTCTCATTCCTTATCACTGTCTACTAACTCACACGAAATCTGGAATCGGTAAGTGGAATAGTTTACAAGTTATGGCCTTATAAACAAATTAACTAATTTATTAGTCTGGACGATCCCGAAGATCTTCCACAATCGCTGTTAATTCGCTTTTTCGGAAAAAAATCTGTACAAAAGCTCATGAATTTTTCACGAGATTTTAAATTAAAGGTAACCATTCTACAATTTACATTCATGTGCTAACAATATATTATACAAGTTTAAGCCGTTTAGAATGTATATTTTTGAAAATATTACGTTTTGGTTGAAAAAAAATTTAATTCCAAAAAAAATAACATATTTTTGAAAATAACTTTAAAAGTAAATAAGATACGAAAAATATTCAAGAGAACAAAAGTNGACCATTTTGACTTTTTGTTTCGGCAAGCTGAATTTATCACTATAGATGCACTATGATATTATGTACAATAACATATTAGTTTCCACAGTCATAAAAATGGGGAGCAGACTGTTTACGGGGTGATTAGTTGTATAATTTTTACGTAAATTCGCGTTTTTCGCTTATAACTTTTTTCCGTTCATTTCCACCAGAAAACAATAAAGTACTTTTTTTTTCGTCTTCAAAATACCGACAAAACTCGAGCGTCAAAAAATATTGATGAGATCAAAAGTTATAAAACAGAAGTTTATTTATGTCTTTTGAATTAAACATTTATAAACTGCGTTATTATTACCACAACGTGTTGGCATCCCATCCTCTCATTCCTTATCACTGTCTACTAACTCACACGAAATCTGGAATCGGTAAGTGGAATAGTTTACAAGTTATGGCCTTATAAACAAATTAACTAATTTATTAGTCTGGACGATCCCGAAGATCTTCCACAATCGCTGTTAATTCGCTTTTTCGGAAAAAAATCTGTACAAAAGCTCATGAATTTTTCACGAGATTTTAAATTAAAGGTAACCATTCTACAATTTACATTCATGTGCTAACAATATATTATACAAGTTTAAGCCGTTTAGAATGTATATTTTTGAAAATATTACGTTTTGGTTGAAAAAAAATTTAATTCCAAAAAAAATAACATATTTTTGAAAATAACTTTAAAAGTAAATAAGATACGAAAAATATTCAAGAGAACAAAAGTTTAGATTTTTTTTCACAGAATATTTTGGGTTTTTATTTGTGTAGGATAAAAATTAACAGAGATGTCGCTGCTAGAGGTTTGCAGTTGAGGGCGAAGGTCATGTTTTTCAAATCCTTTAACCTTAATAATAAAAAAATTACGATTTAAAAATATTCAATTTTATAGTACTTTTAGCTGTCGAAATCTTCCGTAAAATCGTTTTTGAATCGTCTTAATAGCTTTAAAATTAATTAAGGAAGTTATGGTTAAAAAATCGACTTCCATTTTTGGAGCATATCAATATTTTGGTTATCCACAACTTTATGACTTTCTGCATGAAAAAAATATTAAGAAATAATTATTTTAAATATTGTAAGTATAAATTAAAGTAAATTATTACGAAAAAACAAATTATTATTCATTTTCAATAATTTAAAAGCCATATTTTGTCATTGGGGGTAGTTTTTTAAGGTTAAAACAATGCCATAAATTATAAATTGTATTATAGACAGGTCAAAGAACTTAATTTATCCTGTTTGTACTATCAAATCATTTCAAACTGTTAAAAACTTTTTTTTATATTTTGTTATTAGGGGTAGTTTTTTAAGGGTTGAAATATTGTAATAAATTATTTATAATACCAAAAACTATTGAAAAGATTTCTATTTATGATATATGCGCTACAAAAATATTTTAAGGTCAAAGAAACTATTAATTTTATATTTTTATCGTTAAAGGTGGTTTTTAAGGGTTGAAACTTCATAAAAATAACGTAAATTATTACCCACAATATAAAACAATATTTATTCTATCTATTAAGATATGATTTTTGTTTTTTTTTTCACATATTTTTATATTTATTCAGTTTTTTAGCATAAGGGGTAGTTTTCATCAGCTAAAAATAATAAACGCATATCAAGCATATATAACTTTTCATCTACAGGGTGAAATAAGCTTAATTCCAAATTTTCATAAAAATCGGATCTATCCGAAAGTATTCGGAGGTTTTACCCTATTTTTCTCTTCATTCCCTGGATTATAGTGTATTTTACTTATACAGGGTGATTAAAAAAACCGCTGACAGACTTCTAGGGTACGTAATACATGAAAAATTAAGACGAAAAGTCTTAATAATCATAGGGTCGCCTCCTTAACAACATACAGGGCGTCGAAGTTTCTGTAAAATTAAACATTGTCTGAAATAATTCCAAAATGCCTGTACATTTCTATTTCAAATTTGCTATGCATAGTTACCACCTTAAGGCCAATGTTTGATGTACTGCTCAAAATTTTATGAGCAGCAGTGTCGTAGAGACGGGGTCAACATGGCCCTTTTTAAAAAATATTTGTGTCTTTGGGATTGCTTCCGCCAAGATCTGAAGAAATTTGTACGGAAAACTCGTTATTCGTTTATTCTTTTTGGATGCTTAGATTTACCTTTAAAAGATGCAAAAAGAATCACTAAAGATCAAACACAATACTTGAAAATAATAAAAAAAATAGTGGACTATAGACTAATAACGGAATTTGGAAACATTTTCCTTCGAACCTTACCCTTTGGTCACTGGTGATGATCTGGGGCTGATGTAGGAAAAATCAAAGAGCGTTTTCTGTTTTGGCGATGACACGGGAGCGAGAATTAATGAATTAAACTTAAAATACCCTAATCAAAAGTTTTCTCATGATGGTATCCAAGAAGCGATGGCAACATTTAAATAGTAACAGTTTCATTGCGGTTAGAATGTCTGAATATACAAGGAACAGTACCTATGATTAAGACTATGATACAGCTCTTTGTTTGGAAAAAAAAATTTGAGTCTTTGCAGATTTAACCAGACACCTCCCTCGGCAGCAGGGAAAAAGGATGTAGTAAACATCTGCAGAGGAGTCCGAGTCTTTTTGTCACTAAAAACAAATGTATGAGGGTAATACAGAGAGATCGAGAATGACTGACTGGATTCTGAACGTACCCTCTCTCAATTGCTATCAAAACTGATTTCCGTTTGCTAAAATTACTTTCTTTTTCAATGTCAATTGTGCGATTTCAGGGTGTTCTGTGGCCATTTCACAATTTGACATTGTGTTCATTGGCGTACGGATTTTTGGCTTGGATATTATTTTATAGATTTTGTTGTTACCCGATATATTTTGCAACATTATAAAACAATATTTTAAAATACTACAGTTAGAGAAGGTGGATATTATACGTGAGACGTGAGTAATTAATTTAATTGCGTATGTTGTTGCCTAACTTAATCGGTTTTTTAATTTTAGAAGAACATGGCATGGCATTTTCATTAGAACATTATAAATTTCTCCTGAAGGCCTATTTTCGTAGTGGACAAAACAGTGATAATGGTTGAAAATATTCGATGAATTCATGTCATTTACAATTTCAAGAACAATTTCCAAATAATGAAATTGATTATGAAATTTTTTCGAGACGTGAAGAGATTAGTGGAACGCTTCCATAACAGTGGAAGTGTTTGTAGAGGAAAATCTCCAGGCAGAAAATCTATCATATGGATCATGCCATAAAGCAGTACTTAAGGAAGTTGCATTTTCATCCTTATAAAGTTAGTGTCGTGCAGGAACTACTTCCGTTAGATTTTGGAAAACTTGTGCAATACTGTAATTGGTTTAACGAAAATCTGAATGACGACGATATTCTAGATCTTTTTCTGATGAAGCATGGTTTCATTTAAGTGGGTACGTAAACTCCCAAAATTATCGCTCTTGGAACACAGAAAACCCNTGTAATATATGTCGGCATCACCCTTGTAACCGCTTATGAATTCGTAGCCACTCGAAGAACTGTCGTCGTCGATGGAATGTTGAGAGCTTGTTTTTGTTTATGTTACAGAAATATTAGAGTACCAAATTGTTATGTCTTCAGGGTTAAGTTTAGCCTGTGTGTGATAGACCATCATTATCTAACTTTTGTAAACACTTCCTAATATGGTCATGTTTGGTAAAAAGTAAACTGATAGGTTAAAGGAATGCACTGGGTACCGCCCCCGTGAACGGAACAAAACTTAAAGCCGGGGAAGCAACTGGATCATTCAATTGATGAAACAACCATAGCCGTGTGGCTTTTACTATTATTATTATTATTATTACTGTTATTATTGTTTTGATAGAAAAGTAGTGAACAGGTTGCTAGGGCTGACAGTGGCGGACCGTTAGTTCCTATTTTACAACTTGTATACCAGCTCCCGTATTTGTAATAAATAGTGTCACGTCACCCGTGTATTATTTCGATGGAGACAACATAGTAAACTAATTCCCATGTCCACCAAGTGTCTCCGACATATAT
>NW_019416721.1:150849-153848 GCF_000390285.2 Anoplophora glabripennis | reverse complement strand
GTTTTTCTAATTGTAAATGAAATAAGAATTTTGAAAAAGTTAGGCTAAACCTACATCTGATTCGGTCATCCTCTTTAATAATAATAATAACAATAATAACATTTATTGGTTCATCAGTATTGCTTAATTTGTGAAATAACTTTGATTTTTGTTAAATAATTGATATTTTTATTATGAATTTCAATTTTGACAGTAACCTAATTTATTTGACGTTTGAACGTAATTATTTGTTTACCATTAAAATCCCTCAACCTGCGCTCATGATTCTAGTATTGGTATCAAAAACTGGTATGCCGCACATCAAAAATCAGTATGAGGCGGCACGGTCAATCATTCTCGATCACCCTGTAATTGTTTTCGAACGTTTGGTTATTACAATTTAGTATTTTCAATATTGTTAACGTTTTCACTGTGTTTTATAATTGAATATGAGTTTTTAGTATCATGTTCAATTGATGCTCATCTTAATAGTTAAAATCAACGAAAGCTTAATTGTTATTTGCACTAAAATGATCAATAATATCCTGATAAAAAAATTCTAAAAACGGACACAGTAAATGATTACTTAGTTTACATCAATTTATTATCATCCAAGGAAGCTGTCCTTAAGGTATCACCCATTAGTTTTGTGACACCCTGTATAGTCCCCAAACTGTAATTGTATTGTTGAGAAGAGTGTTTGTTTGAAAGGTAGAAGTGGAGTTGAATTTCAAGAATTATGTCTTTAACTTAATAACAGTTGTTTAATTGAATAAACATTTTTTTAATATAGAAATAATTCACCATAGATTACAATAATTAAAATTAACAAAATAGATTATCAATAAAACAAAAGAATGCTGTTTAATAATAAATGAAATAAATTTTTGTTTGCTTTTTTCAAACAAATTGTTTGGTGTCAAGAAATAAATATTTGTTTGGCTCTATCCACACAAATTATTCATTTCAGTGAAACAATTTTGTTTTACTGGCACCAATTTTTATTATACAGTTTGTTCCTTAATGTATGATATATATCCTTTCTTTTTAATAAATTTTAACACTTTTTATTTTCGCAACGGAACATTTTTGGACCATAGTTTATAAAGCAAACTGTCATTAATTTTCCATGTAGAATAACACCTTTAAATATTCGCGTATCATTAAGGAACACCCTGTATATCAGGGCTACATCATTTGTACTTATACCATATTAATACTATAGATAATTGATTACACCCTTTCCAAATTCAGCCAGATTCCTCCCTCAGCAGAGGAAACAAGGGCTTTGGCAGACATCTTTAGGGGTAGTGTGGTTTTCTTGTCCAGTTTCACTCTGAATTTCCTCAAAAGGCAGGTCAGACCCACTCTAACTTGCATCAAGCCGAATCTTTCTCCTGAAAAATTAATCAACTTGAATATAGTCGTTTTTTCCACATAGCATAGTTATACCATAAACGAGATAAGTATTATTTACCAGTCAAGAACGACCTTGCGCCCGAGCGGAGCGAGGCTTACACCAGGAAAGTTAGCGAAAATAAAAGAGAAATTCGAAAAAATTCTCATCCGCGATATTATTGTAAAATTGTCTAAAGGAACATAATCCAAGACATCTCTCATCTCGTGAGTCAAAAAAATTTATTAGCTAACTTTTCTATTTAAACAAATAAATGAGGAAAACAGTTTTTTCCCTTTGCAGGGAAAACCATCAATTTTAGCGAAAAGTGACTCTCAGACAACTTGTAGGGAATAAAATTACCTACAAAATGAGACTTATTAAAATAAAATTGGTTAATAAACAAGTAAGTTATTGAAAAAAAAGACAAGAAAAGTGCCCATTTTTTAATTTGTTTATAACTATCGCATTTATTATTAAAATTTTATAAAACCTATGATAAGTTGAGGTTTTGTCATACTTTAAAAGTATGCCAAAAGTGGGCGCTGTAGGTGCAATAGTTTTCGCACAATTCAATTTGATTTTGACTGAGGCGACCTATTAAAAAATATCACTGGTTTTTTTGATATTAGCATTCTCAAATTGTGCATTAAAAAACCGTACTTTTTTCGCTTAGAAACAATTTGAGTAAAATTGTTGCTATTTATGCTACCTCACCGAAAATAGATTCAATGGATAGGTGGCAAAAAAATGCAAATTTAAAAAAAAGCACCTTCTACGACCAACAGGAGAAAAGATAAGATTTTTTTTAAATTGGAGCGCAATTGTTTATAAAAATTAAGACTTTTTTTCGCAAAATAAAGTTTACGACGTAAACTACGATTTCCCATGACTTGCATTGCCAAAGTTCAAATTGATGCGCGCTGTAAAATTTTGCAATATCTCGGCTTCTATTCATCATAGAATCTTCTTTTTTTTAAGCTGGGGTAGCTCGACGAAAAAATATCAGTGGGCATATTTACGAATTCGTAGAATCCCAGAAAAAATGCGTCTTTTATACTTAATGTTCTTTAATTTACAAAAATATCACAAAAAATATTGTTAAACGAAATATTAATTAAATTTTCAATTTCGGAATTATTTTACTATTATTAATAAATAAATAAACCTATCATTCATTTAAAAAGTTATTTTTCATAAAAATTGAAAAAATTTTAAATTTTAAATTGTTTTATTATATTGCATTATATCTATTATTGAAAATGGTTGCGATTAATATATTTTGAATTAATTTTGATTATGTTGCAAACATTTTTTCGTATAAAATTAGTAATAAATATAATAAAAAAACTTTATATATGTCGGCATCAACCTTGTAATCGCTTATGAATGCGTAGCCACTCGAAGAACTGTCGTCGTCGATGGAATGTTGAGAGCTTGTTTTTGTTTATGTTACAGAAATATTAGAGTACCAAATTGTTATGTCTTCAGGGTTAAGTTTTAGCCTGTGTGTGAAAGACCATCATTATCTAACTTTTATAAACACTTCCTTATATGGTCATGTTTGGTAAAAAGTAAACTGATAGGGTAAAGGAATGCACTGGGTACCGCACCACTACTGTAA
>NW_019416721.1:145037-149184 GCF_000390285.2 Anoplophora glabripennis | reverse complement strand
ATGTTAATGTCAAAAAAACGGTGATATTTTTTAATAGGTCGCTTAATTACGTCTTTAAGATTACAATAACGCTTTCAGAATCATGTTTGGTTGAAAATTAACGCCTGTACAGAGGCTTAAAGTGCATAACTTTTGGAGCCTCCGTTATAAACAAATTCAATTGTGCGAAAATTATTATACCTACAGCGCCCACTTTTGGCACACTTTTAAAGTATGACAAAACCCTCAACTTGTCATAGGTTTTATAAAATTTTAACAATAAATGCGATAGTCATAAACAAATTAAAAAATGGGCACTTTTCTTGTTTTTTTGCAATAACTTTTTTGTTTATTAACAGATTTTAATTTAACAAGTCTCAGAGTCACTTTTCGCTAAAATTTATGGTTTTCCCTGCAAAGTAAAAAAACTGTTTTCCTCACTTTTTTGTTTAAATAGAAAAGCTAGCTAATAAAATTTTTTGATTCACGAGATGAAAGATATCTTGTATTATGTATCCTTTAGACAATTTTACAATAATCTCACGGATAGGACTTTTTTCGAGCAAAAATTTTATTTGCTTGGCCTAGCTGGTAATAGAGTCCGAGACTGGTGAATTATACTTAACTGCTGCGTGGTATATAACATTTTATCCACACTAGTTTATGGTTCATGAAATAAAGATTAGGATTTTTTGACATTTCCTAATCAATTCATTTTGACATTATTCGAAATCGCTTTGGTTGTTTGAAAGTGCAGCAAATGCTGCCTGCGCATCTTTATTTCCTGAGAAGTCGAAAGTGCGCTACGGGCGAGCATATAGAAATTTCAAAAAATGGTGCCAGAACAAAAGTACTGGTGTTTCTGAAATGACACTGTTAGCATATTCATGGAGAAGTCAAGAACTTTAAAATCATCGGCGAGTTTGTAGAATGAATACGCAGTGATTAAATCAAGTATTTTCATAGAGGAGAACGTGGATGTATCAAAATAGCCCAAATTAAGAGCATTTGTGAAAGTAAGAATGGCGGCTATACACCTAAAATGTCAAACGTTTTTACAAGAGAACAAGTTATCGATTTTCTCGTTTAGGCACTCGATAACACATATTTGCTAATGAAGGTAGTGACAGTCATAGGCATTGCAGGAGCATGCCGCTTTGATGAGTTATGCAGACTTACTTTGGACAACGTCAGTTTAAAAAATTTCGACGACATTATTGTAGTTACAATTCCAAATTCTATAAATGGTATGTCACGTACGTTTTACCATTACTTCTCGTCTGGGTTCTGTTTCTCACCTAGAAATTCTCAAGAAATATATCAAGATTAGATTGGAAATTCAAACTGAAATTTCACGGTTTTTATGCGCTGTCAAGCAGGTAGATGTTACAACCAACCAGAATACCCTTTCTATGATTCCTAATAAGATTGCACAGCTTTTGAAACTAGGACATCCTGAAACATATACAAGCCATTCATTCCGAAGAACATCGGCAACGTTACTGGCTAATGCAGGAGTTGATATATTAGCAATCAAGAGACATGATAGGTAGAAATCAGTCACAAGGTTATGTGGTTAAGTAGGTAACAAAAATGATATAGCCAACCGTTTTTTTTACAACAACACTTCAACTCCAGGTTCTAGTAGTACGTCGCATCATGCTGTTTTAATGGATCTGTCAGATAATATTGAGCCTCCAGTCACTGAAATGGAGCGGTCAAATCATTTTGAGAAAAATGTGACAATTAGTAAACGCGAGAGGAATAATTTTCCAGATTTTATAAATGCTACTAAATGTAATAACTGTACAATAGCTATAAATATTCATTCACAATAATTAATAAAATGTAATGTTCATAAAATATGTATTTATAACTCGAAACCGCTTTTTTTCTGAGTTACCTCACTTACCTCCCGTTGTCCATAACAACTTCCTATAATATACCGGGTGAGTCAGTTTTTTGTAGACAAACTTTAACGGGAGATAGAACACATGTTTTTAAAAANGACAAGTACGTAAGTAGTAAGTAGTAAGTAGTAAGTAGTAAGTAGTAAGTAGTAAGTAGTAGTAGTAGTAGTAAGTACGTAAGTAAGTAGTTAACGTATCTTAAATAGTCATTGGTATTTAGAAACATTTATTTGTAAGTGTAGGTGAACAGCACAACTTTCTCTGTTGTGCTGATCTTGGTAATAGTTTCTGAGAATATCTTTCTAATTTTTATTAAAAAACCATATTCATTAGCAAAGCAATAATTTTTTCAATTCTTCTTTGGACAAAGATCAATTCGATATACAGGCTGTCTACTGTAAGAGGGCCCCTTTTATGCATCTCGCTTAATATACGTCGCACGTCAAAAATCTTTATATGTTTTTTGTTGCATTTTTTGAGGCCTTTATGCTCGTAAAAACAAATTTGAGATCCATGGCCAACTTTGTGAGGATTTATAAAAAAACCGGAAAAGTGCCAAAAGTTTAGGGTCGTCTAACTTTTTTATTTTAAGAGATAGAGAAAACTTATTTTAATAAAATTTCATGACAAAATTGATATTTTTCACCTGGTACACGGGCAAAAAAAATTGTCATCGAAGTAGACTATGGCCAGAAAATAATACTACATGTTGCCTTTATCTTTTATATTTATTACATTTTTTATAATTTTGATATAAAAAAATATAAAAATTTTCCTGTTACTTATGTTAATGTAGAAATTGTTTTAAACACGCCAAATATAAAAAAATAATAAATATATCTACTTACAGAATTAGAGCTTTCCTCTTCCTCAAATGACATACACTTTTTTATTTTATAACGCCTTCTAAATGATAGTTTTTCAAATAACAATGAACTCTTAACAGTTTTTAAGCCAACAGTTACGTATGATCTATAACAATAAACAGTTTGCCAAATGATGACATTACTGGGGTCACACATTTGTTTTTACAGCTTGCGAGATTTAGCATAAACTACTTTCTCTGTGAAAGAACAATGTTGAATGCTTCAAAATCTGTTTGCACCAGGTGAAAGATATCAATTTTGCCATGAAATTTCATTAAAATAAGATTTTGCTATCTCTTAAAATAAAAAAGTTAGGCGACACTAAAATTTCGGTACTTTTCAGGTTTTTTTATGATTACTGACAAAGTTGGCCATGGATCTCAAATTTGTTTTTACGAGCATAAAGGCCTCAAAAAATGTAACAAAAAATATATCAAGATTTTTGACGTGCGTCGTATATTAAGCGAGATACATAGAAGGGGCCCTCTTATAGTAGACAGCCTGTATATTAAAATTTCAAGTTAAAATTGTAATTTTATTGACCGGATTTTTATTAATATTTTTAATTTTGCAATAAATTCAAATGCTTTTTATTATTTTTTCAATTTTTTAACAATAAATAATAATTTGAAAATAATTTGTGAATTTTTACTTTATTTTTACATTTACCTAAAACGTAATTAAATAACTAACAAAATATTAAAAAAAAAGTTTACTTTCGCTTAATTCAAGTCTTAATGTTTATAAACAAATGCGCTCCGATTTAAAAAAATTCTTTTCTTTCGTTGGTCGTAGAGGGTACTTTTTTTTAAATTGTATTTTTTGCTAGCTATCCATTGAATCTATTTTCGATGAGATAGCATAAATAGCAACAATTTTATTCAAATTGTTTATAAGCGAAAAACGCACGGTTTTTTAATGCACAATTTGAGAATGTTAATGTAAAAAAAACGGTGATATTTTTTAAAAGGTCGCTTAATTACGTCCTTAATGCTTTCGGAATCATGTTTGGTTGAAAATTAACGCCTGTACAGTGGCTTAAAGTTCATAACTTTTGGAGCCTCCGTTATAAACAAATTGAATTGTGCGGAAACTATTGCACCTACAGCGCCCACTTTTAGCACACTTTAAAGTATGACAAAACTCTCAACTTGTCATAAGTTTTATAAAATTTTAACAATAAATGCGATAGTCATAAACAAATTAAAAAATGGGCACTTTTCTTGTTTTTTTGCAATAACTTTTTTGTTTATTAACCGATTTTAATTTAACAAGTCTCATTTTGTAGATAATTTTACTCCCTACAAGCTGTCTGTGAGTCACTTTTCGCTAAAATTGATGGTTTTCCCTGCAAAGTGAAAAAACTGTTTTCCTCACTTATTTGTTTAAATA
>NW_019416721.1:91942-143729 GCF_000390285.2 Anoplophora glabripennis | reverse complement strand
TATACAGGGTGAGTCAGTTTTTTGTAGACAAACTTTAACAGGAGATAGAACACATGTTTTTAAAAAGAAAAGTTCCTATAAACATATGTCGTAGAAGGCTTCGTTTCCGAGATACAGGGTGTTGAATATATTTTTTTTTCTCGAATTTTCATTATAACTTATAAACGAATGCTTAGATTTTTTTCATGTTTGGGGGATAATGCCTATTAATTAAGGGGCATAAAACAAGCGATAAGAATGTTCAAAAACTTGCAAAGTGGCGGAGTGGAGGGGGTGCTCAACCCCTTTCTTAAACAGAACTTCTACGCAATGACTATTTTTTAAAAAAACTGTTATTTTCATTTTCTACATACAGTTTTAAAATAATGCCCCTTCTTCTGTTTCGAAATTCCTGAGGGTTTCCGAGTTACTTTGATTTTTAGTGTTTGATGTGGTACTAAATTAAGTAATTTATTTATTATCAATTATCGGCTAAATATTTAATTCTTTCAACGAAACCTACCTAAATATGGTTTGTTAAGGGTTCTAAAAAGCCGAAATCTCTTATTCTTTATCTCTTTCCAACGTAGTAAAAATAAATATTTGTTATATCAAGCCATACTCAAATACAAGACTTTTATAAGTTGAAATCTATTACATTATATATATACAATACCCCAAATGTCGGCAAACACGCGGGTGAACAAAATTTTGAAAAATTGTATCATCAATTATATCAAATTATTTTATTAATTAAAACCGAATCAATTTTTGTCCGTTCACTTTTTATTACATTTGCCGCCATGTCGGTCGACGACTGCATATTTTGTCTTGCGCAAGGTTATGTTTTACAGTCAACCAGTTTCCTGTGCCGTGCAGAAATGTGCTTTTAAATCATTTTTTTGTCTTCAATTGTGTACATTAAAAAAATTTTATATAGGAAGTTCTATAATTGCATTCAAAGATCATTATGGAAGTTTTTGAGATTTTTTAATTTAGAATTTAACACCCAAATAAAGGAAAATACTCACCAATACACACCCTAGGACCCTCACCGAAAGGCAAGTGAGTGAACTGGTTCATATCCCTCCTGTTCTCATCGCTGAACCTCTCCGGATCAAACTCTTTCGGATTCCTCCAGTATTCTTCATCGTAATGTAAACCTCTTATGGGTATGCTCAGTCTGGTGCCTTTCTCTATGATCAAATCCTCACCAGATACCTTATAGTCTTTGACGCATACCCGTCGTAGAGTCCTCACTGGTGCATGAATCCTCAGAGTCTCTGAAATCAGGGCCTTAGTAAGAAATAACTGAGATGGAATCAAACTATTTGTCTGCGGGTGTGCACTTTATACCGAGCGAACCAAAATAATTGAAGCCGAGGTCACACGTAAATATTAGGTACCAGATATTAAAATTTACTTCCATTTGATCAAAATTACTTTCCTTTTTCTTAGATTTCCGATCGACACGATCTGTCAATTGTGTGTGTTTACTGTTGTATTTATTTGTGTTCGCCGATTGTTCTTACTTGAATTTATCGTTAGTCTTCTAAATAATTAGTTTTAGGTTAGAGAATAGTCTTTTCGCGAGAAGACGATAAATTTATTGTAGAGGCTTACTTTCGGAGTGGTAAACGAGATGAAAATGAATAGAAATATTCAAGCCATTCATGTTTTTTGCAATCCCAGGAAGAGTTTCCAAATCATGAAGCCGCAGATTATAACATTTTTGCTCAGCATGTTCGATATTTGGTACACGATTCGGAAATACTGGCAGTGTTTGTAAAGGGTAGTCACGTGGAAGAAAACCAATTTTAACGGAAAGTAAACTGGAGGATGTTTGAGAGCGTTTATGCCTCATGACATTTACGACAATTTTCAGCTCAAGCGAGTAAATATTTATAAAATGTTAAATATCAGTATTTAAAATTATTAATTACAGGAATGTTATATGGTTCAGTATACACAGTTTAAGGAAGTTACATTTACATCGATATTATTGTGAATTACTTTATACTTTTTGATTTTATTATGAGCGCCTTTATACCTTTTATTTGTGTTGTTATTTGATATTAGGGACTCTTGTTTTTACTTTATACAAATTCACCTCGTGTCAATTTGTTGTTGTTGTATTACTTGCTTGTTGAGACTGCTGAATGTATTTTCTGGCTAATGTCACTTCCACTAATGTACCATTCTGACTTTTGACTGTCAAATTTAGCTACGAAAATTAATCACCAAGATGTCTGCGTGAGTGTACTGATTTTTACTGATAATAACAGCTAGCACTTGTTTTTTAGGAGCAGAACTTACGATATTGCTGCTACAGGTAAACATGGGAGACTGGCTGCCTCGAGCCCGGATATTGGTTTTATAGAATGTGCAAAACAATTGAAATTTACTATGACAACATAACAATCATAATTTTGGAATTTTATTTTTGCAAATACTGACATTTTAATGGACTTGTGATGCTTGAACTTTTAATTTTCAGATTCTTTGCATTTTTCTGCGTCTTTTGACACTAATTACACCTTTCTAGGTTAAGTTGAACGTTACGTCAAAATGTTACATATTTTTACAAAATTCACTTTAATTTTGATACATGTACTAATTTTCAGCATGTCTGTCCTTTATATGCCTTTAGTACTGTCTATTAGACACCTTTTACACAGTCTTTATTCGTTTTTTCAGATATAAACGAAAGAAAGTTTTTGAGCACACCGCTCAGACAAGCATTTTACAGTCTACACAACAAATTGACCTTTGGTTGGAGTTTAAACACATTATGTGGAATGATGAGGGTCTCTTACATACTGCACATATGATTTTGCAGTCTAGATGCATTTTTACACTAACAAATTTACAAGATTTTAACGGAACAATAACTATCAAGATTTATATGCTACATAAAATGTTTTCACCGAAGTATAGGTTTAATTCCACATATATACTCTACTTCCAGGAACACTATGCTTCATTTACATATCCGTTTTATTGCATGAATCGAAAATATATGTGAAATACCTTCATCTAACGTCAACGTCTTGTCAAAATTTCACTATAATGATTAAATGTCCTCATGCCAGAACTTATATTTGACTTTTAACATTGTAACATTGTTCTTTAATGTTCTGTGCAACATAATTGTACAACATGAGTGCATTTACATAATTTATTGAATATGAAAATTCAAATTTAGTTATAACTTTGACAGCTTTGACGTTTTCTCGTGAAATTTCAATCATTTACAAATTTTATTACTTATATTATCGATATACATTCTTCATTTAAGTATATTATAGTAGTAAATATCCTGCTATTGACTATTTTAAATACAGGGTAACCCATCGAAAACGTACCGCAAGGCATTACAGGGTAGTAATGAACTTTTCAGCAAAATCCAAAAACAGGTAAAGTTTGCTTCTGAGGGGGACAACTTTTGGCGCAAAAAGCATAGCAAAATCTTCAACCCCCTAAGTGGGGGTGCCATCCCCCAAATTTTTTTAAATGGGAATGGGGGTCAAGTGGGGGGTCATTAGAAAGGGCTTTTAATTCTCTATACATCGATTCTTACTTTTTGAAAATCGATCCATTATTTTAGAAAATATGCAGCTTTGAAAATACGAACAATATTTTTGACGAGAAATGCGAAAATCGATTTAATTTTACTTCAAAACTTACGGTATTAGCTTGGTAAATTCCTTCAAAAGAATTCGCCTTTTTTTTTTCTGATTTGCGAATTCTTTAGCCTGATTTTGGTGAGCAAAAAATTGTCCGCTTTTTGTTTCGTATTTAGATAGGCCACAAGAAGTTGCTAGATAACTGTCTTGTGACTTGTAGTTGAAGAGTACCAATACTGCCGAGTCTTTTAAATTGATTAATTATGGTGTACTCAATTCCAGAAAGAGTAGAAATTATTGAGCTTTTTTTCAAAAACAATGAATGCGGAAATCGGGTCGCCGAACTGTTCAACCAACGGCATCCTGAGAAACATGCGTCTGGAAAAATTGTTCGCGAATTGGTGGCCAAATTTCGCGAAACTGGCTCCGTTCATAACAAAAAGAGGCAGGTTGAAAATCCGGTACTAAATGAACCTACGGAAATAGCGGTATTGGGGCAAGTGGCAATGGATAGTACGCTGAGTACAATGCAATTGGCTACTGCGACAGGAGTGAGTCGTACAAGTGTCCAACGAATATTAAAAAAATACAAATTCCATCCTTATAAGATTCGGCTAGTGCAAGAGCTAAATGAAGACGATTTTGATCGTCGTTTGCAATTTTGCGAAATAATGACTGAACGAGCGATAAACGATAATTTCCTCTTTAATGTGTGTTTTTCGGACGAGTGTACGTTCTTCTTGAATGGTTTAGTGAATCGCCATAATTGTCGTTACTGGGCTGATACCAATCCAAGGATTTTCCATGAGACACACTCCCAACACCCCCAGAAGTTGAATGTATGGGCAGGTATTTTTGGAAATTCCATTGTAGGTCCTTTTTTCCTTCCTGGAAATTTGACAGGCGATATGTACTTGGATTTACTACAAAATGTCATCGACCCAGCTCTAACAAATATCATAGAGGACGACCCTGCTTACAATGAACACGAACTGATTTTCCAGCAAGACGGAGCTCCTCCACATTACTCGCTCAATGTGCGCAATTACCTAAATGAGACGTTTCCAGGACGCTGGATAGGACGAAGAGGTGCAATTGAGTGGCCCCCTCGGTCACCCGACTTAAATCCTTTAGATTTCTTTCTCTGGGGGCACATTAAAAGCAAAGTTTACAGCACTCCACCTGATACCTTGGAAGATCTGCGAGGACGAATCATTAATGTATGTCGCGAAGTAACACCGCAAGTGCTCCAGAATGTTCGACAACGGTTTGAAGACAACCTGTATCATTGTATGCAAGTTGGCGGACAACATTTTCAGCATTTACTTGACTAATACCGTAAGTTTTGAAGTAAAATTAAATCGATTTTCGCATTTCTCGTCAAAAATATTGTTCGTATTTTCAAAGCTGCATATTTTCTAAAATAATGAATCGATTTTCAAAAAGTAAGAATCGATGTATAGAGAATTAAAAGCCCTTTCTAATAACCCCCTACTTGACCCCCATTCCCATTTGAAAAAATTTAGGGGATAGCACCCCACTTAGGGGGTTGAAGATTTTGGTATGCTTTTTAAGCCAAAAGTTGTCCCCCTCAGAAACAAATTTGACCTGTTTTTGGATTTTGTCGAAATGTTCTTTACTACCCTGTAATGCCTTGCGGTACGTTTTCGATGGGCTACCCTGTATATCTCATATCAGACTTTACATTAATTCGATACGTTTTTGTATCCGTACCGATAAATTTATATTCAAAATTTCTAAATCAATAAAACATAACAATATATGGTTTCCATGGTGGAAGAATTCTTATTGCAATTAGATAATGAAAATGCTATTGTACCTGGTTTAACAACAACTTAAACGATGACAATCATTTAGATATAACGAGGAAAATAAACGTAAATTAACTTAAAAATTGTTGCTTTTATGTCAGTTTTGAAGTTAACAATAAAATACCTAAAACATTTTTATTCAATCCATTCCTTTAACAAATTAATAAACCCCTCAAATTAATTAGTGCCAACATTATGCTTTTTGGGCTGCATTTTTGTGATTAAAACGAAATGTGACCCTATTGCCACTACATTTAACCCGCCACTGAACGAAGTAAATCACTATCAGTGTTGCCAACTACGAAAAGTGAAAATAATGAGAGAGAGGCACACAAATGTTTGTAAGTAGCGGTACCATCGATCATTCTGGATCTCTCTGTATAAATATTCACGCTGCCAATATCCAAATCGATTAGTTCGCAATAACACACGTTTCTAATAGAGAGATCAGTTTATGGTTCTTAAAATTGAATTATGATACTAATAGCCACGCCTAAGAAGTTAAAATGGTCTGTCTCACAAGGAATATTACCACATGTCACTACTGGCAGAGTTATGTTTTAGTGCCAGGTACCATGATACGTACCATTTATAACCTGTCCCATATATTTCATCTCACTCAGCGAATCGTAGGTGACCTTGCCGTCGTGTCTGGCCAAAACTTTATTGATTTCATCTCTGAGTTTCTCCTGGGCGTCTGGATGAGTGGCCAACTCGAATAAGGCGAAGGTCATGGTGGTGGAGCTGGTTTCGAAGCCTGCTACGAAGAATACGAAACTCTGAGCGATCATTTCGTCCATTGTCAAAGTCGTGCCGTCGCCCGGAACTAAAATATCAATACCTATGGTATAAATAAAATTGAAAATAAGCAACTTAATATTTATCACTAAATTTTTAATTTCTTCTAAAACTGCATAAATTTGTATCCAACATCAACTAAACAGTGAAAATTATTATTATTTTTAATTAATTGTAGATGTTTAAAATTATACAAGGTGTGGTGTGTATAATCTATAAAAATTAAACTACATATCCCTGATGATATTTGTAATAGAAAATCTTAAAAAGTCTTATAGAAAAAGTTCTATCTTAGCGTTTTTTTAGTAAATTAAAGTTCATTTATTCAACGAAAAAGAAGGCCGACCCTGTGTTATTTATTAAAAACTTTGGAATTGTTTTTATGCGACCCGAGATGCAACCTTACAATTTAAGTCGGTATAATCTAATACTAGTAATACTAAAAGAAGGTTAGGTTACATTGTCAAAAAATGTGTGCAGTCAACTGATTTTTTATTTGTATTGAATTCATTATTCATTTAATTATTAAATATTAAGCATCGTCCATGACCCATCAGTGTTAAAAAGTGAAAGATTCCAGACAAAAGTTTTTATCCTGTAATTCCACGATAATGACAATGTAATTTTTATAAAGAAGTAAAAAATAAGAATATCGTACATTAAAAACGAGATAACGTGTCGATATGGTGTTGGTGTATGGTGCAGCCGGAGAAAATGCGCTATCGGCGACTAGGTTGTACCGAGAACGATGGCCACAACGTCCCATGTGCAAATACAGTCATACAGTGCGTTCAGGGACTGCGAGATACAATTAGTACTCGACGACTCACACAGCAGTAGGAACCTCTCTCGTACCGTATATTGTATTTTAAGGCCCCAGCTATTGCGCCCCTATCATCTGCAACCAGTTCAACAGATTTTACCCCCGGATTGTGATCAACGAATGCGTTTTTGCAGATGGTTTTTACGGCAATGTGCGAATCAAGTAGAGTTTCCTACTTATGTTTGTGTAACCGATGAAGCGACATTTACCCTTGATGAAGTGAATTTCCATAATATGCACATATGGGCCGATGAAAATCCTCACGGGATTAGAGAAATTCATTTTCAACATCGGTTCTCGGTAAATGTTTGGGCTGGCATAATAGGCGATGTACTACCAACATGACTTTTTGGAGAACCGGTTGCCTGAATTATTGTACGATGTGGCATTACAAGTTCGGGCCCGAATGTTTTATCTTCAAGATAGGGCTCCTCCACACAGTACTCGAGAAGTAACGACACCTTTGAATGAAATGTTTCCTCAGCAATGGATTGAACGCTTTGGGCCTGTGCCGTGGCCACCTCGGTCACCCGATCTAACTCCAATGGACTTTTATCTTTTTAGTCACTTGAAGTCATTGATTTACAATACTCCAATTGCTACGGTGGAAGAATTGCGAAACCGTATACTTTTCCAAAATTGGGTGCGTCGGTGTCATGCCTGTATCCGTGCTAATGGGGATCAATTTCAACATTTTCTCTAGAAAGAGTAAGTTTTATTTCATTTTGTTTAATATTTTAATGGAGTTTATTAGTGCACGCAGGTGGCATGCTTACGGATGTGGTTTTCTTATAAAGATTCAGTTTGCAAATTTTTAGCGAATTTTACCCCCACTACTCCACCTTTTCCCTTCCCCCTTCCCTTCCCCGCCCAGCCAATCAGAACACAACATTTGGCGGGGGAAAAAATGATGGGAAATTCAAATGTAGCCACCTAGGGCTTTGCCCCTTAGAGCCCCCATATAGGTATCCCCACGTACGCGATTAAGGATAACCGTCACGTAATTAAGGATAACCGTCACGTGAAAAAAGGATGATAAAGGATAACCGTCACATAATTAAGGATAACCGTCACGTGAAAAAGGATAATAATTACGTGACGGTTATCCTTTATTATCCGTTTTTCACGTGACGGTTATCCTTTTATTATTCTTTTCGGCGTGACGGTTATCCTTAATTACGTGACGGTTGTCCTTAATCGGCTACGTGGGAGATCCTGCATACCTACGTGGGGATACCTACATGGGGGCCCTAGGGGGCAAATCCCTAGGTGGCTACATTTGATTTTCCCGGCAAATGCTGTGCTCTGATTGGATGAGCGGGGAAGGGGAGGGGGAAGGGAAAAGGTGGAGGAGTGGGGGTAAAATTCGTCAAAAATTTGCAAACTGAACCTTCATAAGAAAAAGCATGGGATTTTGGCGTAGAATGAACATAGCCAATCTACATACCACTATGGTCATTCTCCTGCCCATCCTTTTTATCCCTGATCTCCATAAGCAACTGCATGAAGTCCTTCCTAACTACGTTGTTCTTCTCGCGATACGACACGGTGTCCTTCACCACGCCGCTGAAGAACTCCGCGATGTCTGTGGGCACTTGGCGCACCCCCAAGAACCGCGCTAGGTCGGGAAAATTCTGATAGAACATCGTCCTGACGATTGTTAGCTTAGAGATGATGAAAACCTTATTTCCGTAGCGTCTGAAGGTGGAGTTTGGCTCCTTGAAGCTGTTACAGTCGAGGCCAAAAGCGCAGGATCCTATGACGTCGGTCGAGAAACAAGCTGAAAACAAAAGGCAAACGACAATTCTATCTAACTATACGAAGTGTTCCGTTAAGAATGTGACAGTTTCTAGCGTGGTAAAGTGCGATTAATGAAAGGAACCTTTGCACTGAAGTCGTGACCCGACCGTTTTTAATTTACCTGTTTCTATGTTTTTACTAACTTTTATTTCGACCCTTCAGGAAGTTATGAACAATTGAATATTTTGGGTGAAAAAAATTCAAATTCCTGTAATTTGGCAAAAAACTATAGATATAAACTTTTTTCATTTTTTTCGATATGAGATGTAGTTTTATAATAAAAATGACATGAAAATAATAAATTTTTAGTTTTTGGAGTTTTTTTATTTTTAAACCAAAAAAATGCTTTTTGATTGGCGTTTTTTTCTTCAAAAAATTCTCAAAAAAAATTGTCCTTCAATATGTAAATTGATGAGACAGTTTCTAAAAAGGGATTTTTTTTGGATTAAGAAAAATTGTATTTTCATTTTTTTATTGAGAATGTACGTATGTGATTTTTTGATAAATTCTGTCTTATGTTTAGGACAAACTGCATAAGCGGTTCTTGTATCACAATCGGATGTTGACTAAGTTCTTGCTGTCTTCTTGAGAAAATTAATGCTCTATTTAAAAAAAATAGTAAGAAACATGTCACTGAAATGTCCATCGCTAGCTACTACTTTTTTCCATTTTTCTGGTAGCATTTTAATTTAACGTCCGAAAAACGACACATTTTTTGAGGCTATCCAATAGTCGACCCAGTTTTTGGTCTTTGTAAAAAATGGATGAATATTCAAGTATTTCTTATCAGAAGAACCCATTCAACTGACAGGGAGATTTTCGGGAAAACCGATTTTCAACAAGTATACCTTTTTATGTAGAATTGTTCACGGAATCTAAAAATTAATCCCAAATGATTATTAGGTCATTGGCGTAGAAGTTGGGGTAAAAAAATCACGCTTTACTACCAATTCCTACGTCACTGATCTACAAAAATTTATAAATTTTACAATAAATTATGCACATGTGCAAATGTTAACACCACACCAAATTTGAATCAATTTGTTATAAGTATATCAAAGATTTTCTAATAATCTGATTTTAAAAAGCGACCAATACTGCCCTGTACACTGAAAACGGTGACACTTAGACCTTTGTCTTATAAGGCAATTCTGAATTATTCCGTTTGTGGTTAAAGTTTGATTCACCCGAACTGAAACACCCCGATACAGTTGCAAACTCGCTTCGACATTGTCGAGGAAAACTCGGGAAGCGAAGCCACATTTCTCGTAAAAAATTGTACCTTTACACATTTCATGCATATTTAACAGTGACAACAAGCGTTAAAGAACATTCTTTGGATAGTGCAAAAACTCTTTTCTTCAACAGCATTTTCTCTTCCTTTCTCTATAGCAATCAAAATTAGGGTGTTCTCAAAGTTGAGTCATTTATTTAAAGAGCTGGTAGAACTCGTAAAAAAAATCGATTTACCGAAAATCGTTTATATAAACTTGTCTAATAAAGCAATTATTAACAATTATTTAAAAAAATTGAAATTTAAAAACTTTATAATACAAACCTGATTTATTATCATTTTCGACCACTGCGTTGTAAAAGCATAAATTGTTTGTTTACTAACATGGACCTAGTGCTCGTTGTTGGGTCATTTTCGACAATTTCTTCCTCGATCTCCACCATTTCGCGTGTAAGTCTTCTAGCGCGACCTCCTCGTTGTTCCTTTAAATACCTTGTGTCACGGAGTCTTATAACTAAAGGACCCCGCACAAAATAAATGGATACTGGGTCCTGTTAGATTTGGTTGGAACTGTGATATGTTATAGTTCTCGACATTCTGATCAAAAGTTGTCACAGGCCCAAAGTGATCCTATGGATAGTTTCAGAGATATAGAGGGGGAAAGTGTGATTTTGGCTGTAGGACTGAGTAAGCTTCACGAAGTTTCAAGTTGATGGATTCAAAAACTGAGGCATGTAATGAATTTTGACCAGTAGGTACAAAGCTTTTGGGATTGCTGAACCTGCGATCCCAAAAGCATTGGATAGCTTAGCTATCTAAGGTCACCTGGAGGTCAGGTAAAGGTCGTTTCAGGGCAAACTGAAGAAAAGACTTGTATTGAATTTTGACCAGTGAGTGTATAGATTTTTGGGCTCGCAGAATCTGAATCTGGAGATAGCGTAACCCTAAAGGTCACCTTCAAGTCAATTCAAGGTCAATTCAAGATGAAACTAAAGAAAAGGCTTGTATTGAATTAAACCAGTGCGTATACTCGTATAAGTTTTTTTTGGGGGAGAACTGAATTTGGGGATAGCTTATCCCCACAAGGTCACATTTAGGTCAAGTCAAGATCATTTCAAGGTCAAAGTAAAGAAAAGGCTTTTCACTGGAAATACAAAACAAAGACATACCCAGTATCAGTAGTAAACAAACAATTCATGTTTTTACAACGCAATGGTCGAAATTAACACTTATAAAGTTTTCAAATTTCAATTTTTTTAAATAATTGTTAATAATTGCTTTATTTCACAACCTTTATATAAACGATTTTTGGTAAATCGACTTTTTTTACGAGTTCTACCAGCTGTTAAAATAAATGATTCAACTTTGAGAACACCCTGTATAAAAGTAATGACAAAAAAATGCATTACTCTTTTCTGTAACATTTTTACGTACCTAGAAGCTCCTTAATGTCGACGGCTTCGTCCGGTTTAATTTTACTCTCGATATAGTTCTCGAGAACCAAACCGCAGTCCACCAAAGTCTGGAACATCGCCTTCAACTTGCCAGAGGTGAATGTCGGCGACAATTTGGCCCTTAGATTCCTCCACCTGGAACCGGTGAGGTTGAACAGGTGACAACCTGCAAGAACGGTTGTTTACCACAGAACAAACAAATTCATTTAGTAGAGATCTGTCATACCGACGGGATCGTCCTTTTCGTTCGTGTAAGTTCCTCTGTCCATGAAGTACTGGAAATCCTTCGTTAGGATGTTCTTTATCATCTCCAGATCCAGTACCAATAAGTTAGGGGACAGCGAAATATACATTCCACAGTATTTCCAACCTAGCAAGAACAGATGTTAAAATATATAAAAACTCATAATACCAATCCACCAAACATTCAAACAACAAAACTCCAGCACTAGAACTGAACGACAGCAAGCTGGCAATGGTTACTTCCACAGGGGTGTATGTTTGTCAATTACAGGAAACCCATCGGAAATCTGATTAGCTTCAAATGTAAATGACTCTGTTGTTATAAAACTTTTATCAAAGATACATTTAGATTGCACTTTTTAATCCTCTAGTGATTGTCGTCTTTGCTGTTGCATTTACACACCTTTCACTTTCGCCTTTTTGTACATCTGGGCCATGCTTTCATCCACATTCTCTTTCAGCGGACTGCCCAAGTTACCGAAGGGTATGGTGGGTTCAATGTAAGGCACATTCCTCTTCTTCCAGTACTGAAAGCACCACTTGGTATAAGCGTAAGCTACGGCCAACAAGGCCGTCGTTATGCCTAGTAAGTTCCACAGAGTTGATGCTTGGAGAAACATCGCACTGGAAATAGAATTAAGGGAGAAATGTAAAATTATTTCTTGTGCGGCGCTTGAACAAGGCATCATTGTACCGATTTCTTTTGGCAGGCTATACTAACCCTAGCATATTGGTTTCTTATTAATTTTTTTAATACAAAAGTTGCAGACATCGATTTATGACAATTAAAGTAATTACAGGGTGAATCAGTCATAATGTCATTAATTTTAACCACGTATTCGGAAGGCCTAATAAAGACAGAATGTCGGAAAAAAAATTTTTACTCGACTTTTAAAAATGAAGGAAATCAACCCATAACTCCGGCTAGGAGGGCCGCCCTGCCAGATGCCAGGATGCTCCGAAAATTTTGTAACCTAATATCACGAATCAGTCGTTCAGCTGAAACGAAAAGCGTTGCTAAGTTCAAGCTTTAGAACCAGCTGATTTCCCCGATCGTCTTGAATTTTGCAATTGGTTCCTAAATCGAAGTGCAGCAGAACCTAACTTTATTAACAAAGTGCTCTGGACGGATGAATGCTGTTTTACTCGTGCTGGCATTTTAAACAGATAAAAAACATATTACTTTTTCAAAAACAATAAGTACCTACCTAGGTTACACCAAAGTGTATAATAATAAATTGAACATGATCCTGAAACTGTGTATTATTTAACATAATAAATTATAAATCGTGAAAACGTTATTAATATTAAAAATTATAAATTGTAATAACCGTACATTCGAAAACAATTATCCCTAATCATTTGTTGTTTTAGCATCAACATTAATGAATAAATAACAATTGTTATCACAATATTTAAGGTAAAGTATCTATTTATCATGTATCGAGACAAAAATGTTTGTACATATGTACTACAGGCGTAGGCTGAGGCGCTCTCTGATTTACGACCAAACTCGCCAGGTTAGTATTTGACGTATAACCGACCACTTCGTACACTCGATGCACATGGGCGACTACAGCTACTGCCAGAACACAGTGCGTATGCAGCGGCATTTCAGATTTTACATTCAATTTCATTTTAAATTTGAAATGGTTCATCTTACGCCTCCTAAAAATGATGACACGATTTTCCTTTAATAAAAGACCGGCAACTTTTTGCTCTGCATCGAATACGATCCTACTACAGTCATATAGCGCACGTGCAAGATAAAAAGTGGGTTGGAAGGTTGGTGACCTAGACACAGGTTAGCCTAGGTCGGAAACACGTGCCGAGTTGTTTATTTGTCTCCGTCGGATTGTTTTTTTTATGAAATATACAAGTCTCTCTTCTATTACTTACAGTCAATATTTAAATACTACATACATTTCACCTTCTCTTTATAATTTATCTAGTGAGTGTTGCTTTTTTATGTCATTATTTCTGTAATGAAACTGAAATGGTTATGAAATGAAATTTAAATTATTTGAACTCTTGGAGTTTTGTATAATAAATTTTATTTAAAGTGAAACAGAGCTAATTTCTTTGCAGTCATAATAGTCACATTTGGTCAGACGAAAACCCGCACACTATTCGTCGGTTTAGCTTTCAGAGGAGATTCGGTCTTTCGATTTTTCTGTACGACTCAGCATTTTCGAGTAAAAAAACCCTTTTAACGCACACAATGTAAATGGAATTTCATTTTTTATGTTAATGAAACTGTAACATGAAAAATAACAGATTTAATTAGTGATGTACTACAACAACAAAATAAAATAAAAATATAAGTTAAAGAAATTGCTCGAAATGTAGTCCATCCACCTCAATACATTTTGGTTTGGCTTTGTGTAACTAATGAATTTATTCTTCTTCATTCTTCATTTGGATTTCGCCGCATATCATTGCAGGCTTGCTGAATCCTTAAAACTAAATCATCTCTTAATAATGTAGTAGCGTAAACTTTGTCTTTTACATTTCCCCAAACGTAAAAGTCCAGTGGATTAAGATCCGGTGACCTGGGTGGCCAGGTCACTGCTCCAATACCATTAACCACGTCATGATTCATGTCTCATGTCATTCCTCCCTAGCCGGCCAATCCAACGTTGCGGATAATTAGTATTTAGCCATTCTCTTAGAGCTATTCCAAAATGCGGTACAGCCATCCCATCCAGTTGCGTGCAATTTTCATGTCTTAAGTTAACGGGTATATCCTCGATATAGTCCTGCAGCTTATTAGTAAGAAATTCAAGAAATAGTTCCGAGTTTAACCTTTGGAGTAGAAAATGTGGACCACATTACGGATGTCAAGAACTCCCATATAAATATTTACAGAAAATTCATTTTGAAATGATTGTGACCGAATTTCTCGAGGATTTTCATGTGCCCAAACATGGATCTTATGGTGGTTCGTTATTCCACGTCTACTGAATGAGGATTCATCCGCCCACAGAATTTTGTGGAAAAAGTCAGGATTTTCTTCCGTCGAGTTTAAAAGCCACTGGCAAAACCTCATTCGCTTTTCATCATCCCCAGGGTGTAAATCCTGAACGGACTGTAGGTGATATGCATGCCTGAGGTCATTTGTAGTTGCTGAGCTGCCCTGCGAGACCTGAGCTTCGGATTGTCATCAAAAGTACGAAGAATACGATTCCGATTGTTATTGCTACGGTTCATTATTAACACGCAGGCCAAAGATACTAAACTTTTGGTGGGTTTCAATGAAGATACGAGCATCTGGTATTCTTCTATTTGGAGAACGTCTCCAATATTCATGTACCGCCGCTTCCTCATTTCCACCACAAAACTGCCGCTTCCTTATTTCCATCACAAAATCCGTAACAAAAATTAATATCTGCGTATTCTTCGTTACTAAAAAGCACTCTTCAGGCTAACGCTAAATAACGATAACAATAACAATAATCACAAGTCAAAGAGAGCTAACTAAATGTGACATAGTTACTAATTAATTTGACAGATAAATTTATTATTTTGTCGTAGTTGCTCAATTGTTTTCCAGAGATCACTTTGAAGTCACTGAGTCGTACAGAAAAATCAAAAGAGAGCTGGTTTCTTCCAAATTNTAAACACTTTTTGTTCTTGAGAAAACACCATTTTAAACGCTTTTTAAAACGAAAATATTCAAATTGATAGCGGCGATATAGCGCTTTGACAGATGACGTTTAAGTTCATTTGCTATACGCTACGCCCTACGTCCAAATTTTCAGAACGTACTTGACCACGTTTTTATTTGAACGCTCGTTAGTAGCATAAACTTTGTTTTTTACATTTCCCCAAACGTAAAAGTCCAGTGGATTAAGATCCGGTGACCTGGGTGGCCAGGTCACTGCTCCAATACCATTAACCACGTCATGATTCATGTCTCATGTCATTCCTCCCTAGCCGGCCAATCCAACGTTGCGGATAATTAGTATTTAGCCATTCTCTTAGAGCTATTCCAAAATGCGGTACAGCCATCCCATCCAGTTGCGTGCAATTTTCATGTCTTAAGTTAACGGGTATATCCTCGATATACTCCTGCAGGTTATTAGTAAGAAATTCAAGAAATAGTTCCGAGTTTAACCTTTGGAGTAGAAAATGTGGACCACATTACGGATATCAAGAACTCCCATATAAATATTTACAGAAAATTCATTTTGAAATGATTGTGGCCGAATTTCTCGAGGATTTTCATGTGCCCAAACATGGATCTTATGGTGGTTCGTTATTCCACGTCTACTGAATGAGGATTCATCCGCCCACAGAATTTTGTGCAAAAAGTCGGGATTTTCTTCCGTCGAATTTAAAAGCCACTGGCAAAACCTCATTCGCTTTTCATCATCCCCAAGGTGTAAATCCTGGTGTAGGTGATATGCATGCCTGAGGTCATTTGCTGAGCTGAGTTGCTGAGCTGCTCTGCGAGACCTGAGCCTCGGATTGTCATCAAAAGTACGAAGAATACGATTCCGATTGTTATTGCTACGGTTCATTATTAACACGCAGGCCAAAGAAACTAAACTTTTGGTGGGTTTCAATGAAGATACGAGCATCTGGTATTCTTCTATTTGGAGAACGTCTCCAATATTCATGTACCGCCGCTTCCTCATTTCCACCACAAAACTGCCGCTTCCTTATTTCCATCACAAAATCCGTAACAAAAATTAATATCTGCGTATTCTTCGTTACTAAAAAGCACTCTTCAGGCTAACGCTAAATAACGATAACAATAACAATAATCACAAGTCAAAGAGAGCTAACTAAATGTGACATAGTTACTAATTAATTTGACAGATAAATTTATTATTTTGTCGTAGTTGCTCAATTGTTTTCCAGAGATCACTTTGAAGTCACTGAGTCGTACAGAAAAATCAAAAGAGAGCTGGTTTCTTCCAAATTGAATGAATAATCCAAAACTGATTTTTATTTTATGAACAATTTTTTCTTTGGAAATCTCAAGTAACGGAACCTTATAAAGATTTCTATAATTTATATATTTATATTTTCTTATGTTGAGATATGCTGAAATATCAAAACAAAAATAAGGTGGTCCGGAATTTTGATAATGTGTCAAGGTCAAAGTTTATAACCTAATTATTTAGCAATCTTGTATAAAACCGCTTGAGTTGTTAAAAGATGAAGTACGTTACTAGATTTTGCGCAATAACATCTACAAGAAAAAGTGTCATATGTTTTAGAAAAATGTCCTGTTGTAGCCGGTACAAGAGTCATCACCATCAGCTATCAAAATATTGACCTTTTGCCTACAACTAAGCATGCGATACTCCAGCACGACATTGAAAATGTAATACACTGTCCGTATGTGATTATCGTTTATTTAGTTTCAACAAATCTGATTTAAAACCATTTTTTAATTAATCTATTAAGTGGATAGATACAACTATCATTTTCAAGTCAAGTTCAAAGCAAGTTTTAAAAATAAAAACGAAATTTACCTCGTCAAACAACGGCTGACACTAACACTGATTAATCTAATAAGCTATGATGCAGTTGAAAATTTTTTTTTAATGTAATCTGTAAGACGACACAGGTTCACTTTATACGTATATGTGATCAAATTGTTAAGCACTTATTAAGTATAATATATAATTTGCAGATTGCATGATTTACGAGGGTATTTCGAAAAGTAACAGCTCATTGACAATATTTGGTGACAGTCAAAGTAGCGCAATCAGTAGACCATACAATCAGTGATTTTGGACAAAAATACTAGTAGCAAACGGATTATGCCATCATATAAAAAATAGTTTGTAGATATATGCCTATATGTTTCCTACTTCAATTTACCTTAATTAATTTTTTAATGTTTTGCTTATAAAACCTAAAAAAAAATTTCAACTGCAAATCTGAAAACTAGACACTTGAAGCTTCATTTTCTTTATTTTTTTATTCTCTCTACGACCATTTCCCTCCAAGTTACAGCACTTTGAAAATTTGAAAATTTCTGTGCCATTTTCAGCTACTTTCTACGTTTTTTTTTTGCAAAATCTGTGGATGGATACAGCTAATCGACTTCAGACTCGAATTCAGTGTGTCAAAATGCATAAGAAATACGCTTGATCGAGGTTAGAAAAAAATTTATCGAATTTTTTGGGCTGACACGTGATTTTTGTCGATTTTTCGCTGTTTTCGGTGATTTTTCGCTATTATTTTGCGATTTTTGCACTAGAGCTTTGGATTCAACACATAAAAATACATATGATACCCACTTAATCAAGTTCGGAAAATTTTTTTTCGCGTTTTCGTCGATTTTTCACTGTTTTTGCCAATTGCTCAAAATTATGGTGGTGCGCCTCAGTATATTAAATTGGCTGTTAGTTTTTGAAATACCCTCGTACGTAAAGGCTATGGAATTTAATGAATACTATAAATATATTGACAGTCGAAAATATTTACCAAAAACTCCAAATCATTTGATAAAAATACATGCTGTGTCATTTATCAACAAACTTCTCAATGGGCGAATGGCGTTATTGTCGGCATCTCTCAAGTGTTAAAAAAATTGCTGTGTTGCCTTAGATAACTTTAGATTTTTAATAACAAACCCATTATTGACGATAAACTTTTTTTCTAAGTTGTATTTGTTTTACATAATCACTGAATTTACTCAACATTTTTTTAATCAACATTTCAAAACAACAGTGAAATCTATTATTTAACAAACATTTTTATTACGTATTCAAAAGATAATTCAAACAAATTCAAAAAAATTTGTTTTTATAATAATTATCTAAAATAAAAACTAATACCGATATATCTAAATATAATTATAAAAAACCACATACCTTTGGCACATTGAAATTGTTGAATAATGAAATCAAAGAAATATCTTGTGTTCTTGCTGTCCTATTATCACTGTTGACAAAGACTAATCACGTAAAAAAACTCCTGCTACAAAGAGATCTTTTTGTTCGCACATTTTACTTGGGTTTGTTTCATCAATTAAAAATATAAATAGAACACATATAAACTTTAAAATTGTGAAAAAATTGGATGACATTTTAAAAGGACAATGTCACAATTGTATAAGTCAATTCTGCAAAAATTTTGTTTTGTTGATAATGTCAAATGGTGTGCACTAAAACAATCACGTGCTTTCTATAACTGTTAAATTTGACACTATTTGCAAAAAAATACTGAAAATGGCATTACTTCTCCAAACTTCAGAAAACATCGGGAGGAAGAATAATTTATTTCCAAAAATCCAACTTATTTCGACTCCTTATCCTTTTGTCGTAAATTTCATGTCCCGCCGCTGGATACGGTAATGTAACATCAAACAAACAGCGCGTGCCACAGTTTGCATTGTTGCCAGGTAGATGTTACAACTAATCAGTCGGCAAGAATACCCTTTCTATGATTTATAGTAAGATTGCACAGTTTTTGAAACTAGAACAACCTGAAACATATACAGGTCATCCATTCCGAAGAACATCGGTAACGTTACTGGCTAATACAGGACTTGATATATTAGCTATCAAGAGACATGGTGAGTGAAAATTAGCCATAATTGCAGAAAGTTATGTTGCTGACAGTTTAAGTAACAAAGATTAAATTCAACTCCAGGTTGTCATAGTACGTCGCATCATGCTGTTTTAATGGATCAGTCAGATAATATTGAACCTCCGGTGACTGAAATGGAGCAGTCAAATCATTTTGAGAAAAACGTGACAATGAGTAAACGCGAGGAGAATAATTATCCAGATTTTATAAATGTTACTAAATGTAATAACCGTACAATTACTATAAATATTCATTCATAATAATTAATAAAATATTTCTATTTAATTGTTCATAAAATAAGCAAACAATATTTTTTCGAAATCTGCAATAAAATAAGATAACAATTTAATTTATATTTGAAAAACTATAAAAATTGGTTGTTTGAAAATAGTGTTTAGATTATATACACTACTGGAAAAAATTAAGTGGCCAAAAAAAAAATCTAAATTTTCGGCGATTTTTCAAATGGCTGTATCTTTGATAAAAATGGTCGTATTGGAATTCTTAAAACGTTTTTTCCGAATTTACAGAACAATAAAACAGTTTTTTTCAAACCACCTTTTTTTCAGTAGAAAAAAAGTTTGAATAATTTTTTTTTATAATTTCAAACGCTTTCTGCAATAAGAATGTCAAAAAAAAAATTAGGAAGAAAATGTTTTTTTCATTTTTTACGAATTATGAGCATTTAAAGGCAAACAAACGTGATCCTTTAATTTTTTAAAAAATTCAATCGAATGAAACAAAAAAAAAAACGGTTTGAAGGATCGAATTGAAACTCTGTAGGGATTTTAGGGGTACTAATATGACATGTAAAAGGCACAGTTAACATTAGTCATTTTCCCAATATTCTCAATGTGGCACGTGATTTTCTAGAAGACCCCTAAAAGTCCTATTTTTTACGATTCTACAGTCATGTTAAGGATAAAAATTTTTCTAAAAAACCGTGTCAGGACCTTGTAGAGAATTCATTCAAGTTTCTGAAACCCACCGTCGATTTTCTGTGCAACTATTGGTTTCTGAGATATCGATGATCAAAGAGAAAATGATCCATTTTCATTCAAAGTCCGCTAGCTCAGCGAGAAATGGTCGTATCGAGACCAAAAAACAAAAAGAAATTGAAGCTAAATGAACAACCTATCTAATCCATAAGGCGGTTAAGTTGGAAAAATTTTTCCAACTTTTCAAGTCCGTACACCAAAAATAAAAAAAATTTCGAAAAATTTTTTTTCATGATATTCATTAAGATTGCGCGACACGTGTTATATGAAAAAAATTTTTTTTGCAAGATCCAAAAATTAGACTTCAAAGATTCAAGCTAGATTCAAGCTTCAAATTGCTTTTTTTTACTCCAATACGACCATTTTTATCAAAGATTTGGCCATTTGAAAAATCGCCGAAAATTTAGATTTTTTTTGACCCCTTAATTTTTTCCATTAGTGTATTATAATTAATATTCTAAGAGAGTTTAATTCAAAATGAGCTCGGAAAGTGGGGCCAGTAGCATTTACCAGGGGAAGTGTTGGAAGTGGTATATTCCATGTTAAAAAGTACACTGAATGCCAAAAAAATGTAAATTTCCAAAACTGAAATATTGAAAAAGTAAATCGGTTGGATACCGTCCGAAAAAGTTCAGAGTTCTAACGAAAAAGGAAATTGAGAGATTATTACAAGAAGTACCTGATGATAGATTGTTGCTAGAAAAGGCAATTAAAATTAATAGATTTAACTAATTTTGGACAACTTTTCAGGTCATTTTAATAATAATTGGTGTTTGTAAAGCTTTGAGAAGATAGGAGCTACTAAAGATAACGATCAATGATATAGTAGATAAATATTATTACATCTAGCTATGCTAAGAAATGTGAAAAATTAATTTTTTTGGTGTTTTTTCTCATACTTCTTCGTCTATTTTTGCTATTTTTGACCTATTTTTTTAGGTTAGAAAAAAATGTGAGGTGTTAGCGCAATTCTGACAGTGGATTCGGTGCTTCAAAATACTATAAGATAGTAGTTTGGTCAAAACCATATGAAACATTTTTTTGTGTGGCTGTGTCGCAAGTAATTTGCGTTGTATTTCTAGACATTTTCTATGTTAGTTTATAATTTGCCACATATATAGCTTGGTCTGCTAGATACACCTACTTCCCGACCAATGTCGCGAGTACTGCGCTTCGGATCTTCCTCAGTGAGGTTTATGATGTTTTCTTCGTTGTCGAAAACATAAAACTTGACTTATTTCAAGAATTTTAAGAACTTTCCACTCTGTATTTAATACAGTTTCTAATTAAATGCATATTGTACCTTCTGCTGGTTGTCCTATCGGATTTAATCCTGAAGTAAAGCTGGTAATTTTTTCAGGAGAAACGAATCAAAACAATTTCCTGCGTTCGTTGGACTGAATATCAGCTGTTGGCCAATTTAGAAGGACCTTCCGGTATTGCCATTGATAAGATCCATCGTCGGCCTCCAAAAAAGTGACATTCAAGAGCGGTTAAGACAAAACAATATTTATTACGAGAATACATTTTTGAAAATAAGGCTTAGTATGATGAGATGTATATGAGATAGCTTGGTGTAAAGGTGCTTTGAACATATTTTTTGTAGCTGACACGCTAGGATCAATTGCTAGATCTCCCATACTATTGCATTTTTAACCTCACTTGCCACGTTTGGGGTATATCTAGAAACTACTACAGAGGTCAAGAGACAGTGGCAGTAGCTGTACTGAAGAATCGTTGGCAATGTAGAAAGAGGTTCTTAGAAAAGCCACACCCCAAGTATGGTATGAAAGCTATTCTTCCTTTAGTTATAAACAGAATATAGTCTCCAGTCTCTAGTGTCTAGTCTAGTCTCTAGTTTCTATAGTCTCTAGTCTCTAGTCTCTAGTCTCTAGTCTCTATAGTCTCTAGTAAACTGGTTATTTATTATTGGATATTGATTTATTTAATTTCATTCTTAATAAAAGATCATTAATATAAGAAACGTATTTAAGTTACAAATTGAAAATAACTACACCCTTTCCAAATTGAGCCAGATGCCCCCCACAGCAGAATTAACATTGTTTTTGGCAGATGTCTTTAGAGGTAGTGTGGTTTTCTTATTCAGTTTCACCCTGAAATTCCTCAACAGACAGGTCAGACCTACCCTCACTTGCATCAGACCGAACTTTTCACCTGAAAAAGAAGTCTGGTTGAATTCGATTCCACTTATAAAAAATGGTTACGTTTATAATAACGACTTAAATCTAAACAATCGATTTAGGCAATTATAGGCTGTCGGTTCAGTATCTTCTTATTTTGTATTTAAAGCAACACGAGAATTTTGCACTTGTTCAAAACAGTGAAAATTTTCAGCTTCTGTTGGATCAGATGTTGACGAAGGAGCAAAAATTCGTAGTGAAGGTAAAAAATTGATGGAAGTGAAAAGTATGTGAAGGGCAAAAACTGGTAGGAAGAACAGAAGCAAAACTGATCGGAAATGTATTAGAACTCTCCAGACTTTGATCGGAACTTTTCGGTCATTAATTAGTCCAATTAACTAAGCCTTTAAATCGAAATTTTGCCAACTTGGCTGAATTTTTGATATGAGTTAGTTTAAGGTATATTATAACAATAAGTGAGAGTAATTTTTTGTTCAACCCCCGGCCAAGGGTGGAAAAAGATAAAACAAAGGGCTTTTTCAAGATAACTCAAAAAGGGTAAGAGCTAGAAAAAAAAGTTTTTCATGAAAGTTGTAAAGCAGACAATTCTACATAAAAATGGCCTCTTAACTTTTTCTTGTACTATTACAATTAACAGAGTTAGGGAGGCTAGAAGTTAAGGGAAGATTTCAGAAATTTAAAAAAAATCATAACAAACAGAAAAATGATTGAATTTTGTAATTTTTTTTTTCAATCTGCTCTAAAATATGTAACTTTTCTTTTCAGAGAAATAGATATATTTTTTAATTTTTAATAAGAAAGTTATAACAAAAAATCAAATTTTTAATCGTTAATTTTAATGATTTAACAAAATTAAATTTCTGAAATCTTCCCTTAACTTCTAGCCTCCCTAACTCTGTTAATTTTAATAGTACAAGAAAAAGCTAAGAGACCATTTTTATGTAGAATTGTCTGCTTTACAACTTTCATGAAATTTTTTTTCTAGCTCTTACCCTTTTTGAGTTATCTTGAAAAAGCCCTTTGTTATATCTTTTTCCACCCTTGGCCGGGGGTTGAACAAAAAATTACTCTCACTTATTGTTATAATATACTTTAAACTACCTCATATCAAAAATTCAGCCAAGTTGACAAAATTTCGATTTAAAGGCTTAGTTAATTGGACTAAATTGGCAAGGTGAAGCAAAAATAGGCGAGGTTATGAAACAGTTGTAGGAGTGAACCAAACTGGTGGGGGTAACAATGATTTCGAACTCTCCAACTTACTCTACTTCTGTTTGAGAATTCTCTTTGGATATGCTAAGATGAAACTGTTCTCTAGTCTTTTATTACTACAATACCACCCAAATAGTGGTGAGTACTCACCAATACACATCCTAGGACCCTGGCCAAAAGGCAAGTAGGTGCACTGGTTCATGTTCTTCTTCCTCTCATCGCTGAACCTATCTGGATCAAACTCTTTCGGATTCTTCCAGTATTCTTCATCGTTTTGTATGCTTTTTACGGATATAACCAGTTTGGTGCCTTTTTCTATGACCAAATCTTCGCCAGGTACATTATAGTCGCTATTACAGTAACGGATTAGAGTGGATGTCGGTGGATGAATCCTCAGGGTCTCTGAAATCATGATCTTGGTGAGAAATATTTCAGATAAATATGGTTCTTAAAACTAAACTGATAAAAGCATGTGCGTTTGATTTTTATTAAAAGTGTGATCATTTAACAAGTTAAAGGTTTTGTTAAATTTTATAGTAGTGCAGGTTATGAACGACGAAAAGGCATGTAAAATAAAAATTTGAAAACTGGTGACAAATAAAAAAGAGATGCATATTTTGTAAGTAAAAAAGGATACACATTGGGAAAGTTTGTTCAGAGCACAAGGTTGAATTTAATTTTGACAAAGATTTGGACATAAAATACATCACTGGACTTTTGATGTCAAAATTTTCAAAATCTCAACACAGCATGTAATAACCAAAATTCTCATATCAGAAAGATTATACAATACACCGTTTCAGTAAAGATTACGTTGGTATTCTATAGTAAATCTAAAATAATTTAAGCAAAACAACTTTTACTACCAGTAACGTAAGTTATGAAAATATTTAGTAAAGGAAAGGAATTTAGAGAGATAGTTACAAAATTTGTGAAAAAGTAGTTATAAGGGCAGTATTTTTGTAAGAAAAATAGTTGTACAAGGGGTAGTACATCAATACAAACTTTCAAAAATGGAGAAAAAGGAACCATTATTACAATTAAAGACTGTTTATCTGCTCCCACTATAGTAAATAAACTATTTATACATTGTTTTTAAAGACGAGATTTTCCCGTAGAAGTGGAAGTAGAATCAACACTTGTATCGTGTATACTATCAAATTCAGACATGGCTAGGCAATCAACTGAACCCAGAAGACTGGGGTTGGAAATTAACAGATAATACTTTGGAACCGACTCAAACTTTACTTCCACCTGCTCTGGAAAAACTCCTTAACACTATTTTTTGCAATTGCAAAAAAGGTTGTAGTGCTAAATGTGGCTGTAGAAGAGTAGGGTTGCTGTGTTCTCCAGCGTGTACTAATTGCCAAAGCCAGTCTTGCTCAAATGTCCGATTGAATACAACAGACGAAGGTTCATGTGATTTCGATGAAGAGACAGCTGATTCATCTTCATTTGAACAATTTATAAACATCCAGCAAGAAGAAGAGGAAGAAGAATAAGAAGAATAATAATAAGAAGAAATCGAAGAAGACATGACTGTTGTCGACTTTGAAGAGTATAAATCAGATTAAAATATCAAAAGAAATCAGAACTACAGTTAAAGTCAATAACTATTATCAATATCAATAATCATCATACAGTTAAAAGAGTATTGTCCCTGAAAATTCCGTCATAACAGTTCGTGGAGTAGGCCTACCGGGGAAACCACGTTAAAAAAAACGCGTCAAAGTACACTACCTCACAGGTGGTGTGGAAATGTGTGCATAACATGTAGAAAGTGACTCCTTCAACAATTAGAATCGCGATATCTCAGGAATGGTGATTCTTAAAGAAAAAAGCATAAGGACCATTTTTGTAGATAATTTTTGTCAGAGATACTTTTTTTGATGAAACACCGTTTTCTAAAAAAATCCAAAAACCTCAAATTTTGACCTTTGACCGCGAGCACACATGGGATCGGTGGGGACTTTTGACACTTTATTTCTAGGTCTCCACCAAAATTTAGCTCTGTCGGTATTTTCGTTATTTAAAATGTCTATTTTGACCGGGCTATTAGAAACGACAAAATCCAAACAGCCAAAACGACTGCAAGATTTCGAGTAATGTCAAAATTAATTGATTAACAAATGTCAAAAAATAAAACCTAATATTTATTTCATGAACCATAAAGAATTGTGGGAGCAGATAAAATGTTATAGACCACGAAGCAGTTAAGTATAATTTACCACTCTCGGACTCTATTGCCAGCCCTCGCTCCGCTCGGGCGCAAAATCGTCCTCGATTGGTAAATAATATTTAACTACTTTGTGGTGTAAATAACTATTGGTGTAAACTTACAGTTTGTGACAAAATATTTTCATGGAACATGAAATTTCCAGTCCTTGACACTCATTTGTTTGGCATAAGTCTATTTAAGAATTGACGGAAATTCCCAGTCAGTCGAGTTTGAGCCACGTGAAAACAAACGTCTCTCTAAAATAAAAACAAAAAAAATTAACTTGATTATATTGTTGAATAGAAATAGTAAAACATCAATGTAGTGAAGTGAACCAAGGGGAAAATAAAAAACAAACAACTTTTAGCTGAGATTGCAACCCAAAGAAAGTTCAAATCAAAAATAAGTTGTTAAGAGATTTAGTAAGAAAAAACTTGGAGAAGCTCCCAGTCAGCTGTCAAAAATCAAACATGATCACTTGGTCAATTCCCACTACATTCTGGACGAAAATTTGGTCATCTGGAATACAAAGTGCAAACCAGGTTCACAGATGACGCGAACAAATTCCAGAGGAAATCAAGACACTAAGTGGCTCAAAGAAGAGTGCAAGGAAATAAGAGGAACTCAATCTAAAGACTAGTAACAATGATTTAAATAAGAATAAGATTCACTTACTTGGGGCAACAAAATATCGACCTAGTTCACTAAAGAAAACAAGTTATTTGTTTGCTGAAGAAGAGCTGTTTACTTGGGATTATTATTGTGTTGACTAACCTGGGATTTCATCAAATGTTTGTTTGCTAAGTAATTAATTCACTTGGCACCTATTTCATTCAGATATTTCGCTACTATTAACAAATCTTTACTAATTTTATCAAGACAGTCTTTGTGTGTAATAAATCATTGTCGTAAATACTAGAGCCTCTGTACTTACCATCTACAACCTGTCCCAGGTACTTCATCTCACTCAGCGAATCGTAGGTGACCTCGTCCTCGTGGCCAGCCAAAACTGTATTGATTTCATCCCTGAGTTTCTCCTGGATGTCGGGATGCATGGCCAACTCGAACAGGGCGAAGGTCATAGTGGCGGAGCTGGTTTCATAGCTTGCTATGAAGAATAAGATACTCTGAGCGATAATTTCGTCCATTGTTAAAGAGTTACCATCGTCTGGAACTAGAAAATCACACACAGGATGGGTAAATGCGGTCGGGAATGATAAATAGAGGCGACAGTGACAAAAACAATCCTCCAGAAACGTAGTGAATTGATGAAACTAAATAATCCTTACGTACTGATAAAGATTGTTCAAAATTTGCAATGTTTTTATAAACAAAGAATGAAAACTATTTGAACAGATGTACATAAGACGTGTTTGGGTGTATTTTTTTACGACGTCTTGTTACTGTCTGTTTTGTTCGAGCTTTTTATAATGAACTGCTCCAGTGGTGGTACTACTTCACAATACTAGATCTTGCCTCTGGATTTCACCAAATAGAAATGTCATCACATAATAAAAAACAGCCTTCAACACCATTGTGAGTTTACGAGGATGCCGTTTGGATTAAAAAATGTTCCTAGTACAGGGTATCAAAGGGTGTTAAATAAAATTTGGGACACATGGTGTTACTTGGGATGAGACAAGCTCCATTTTCAATTGAAACTATTATCTTTGGGATTTGACAGAAACGACTAATGACGTCATCAATTATATCTTTTCCACATTGCAAATCTGAAAACAATATTCCATTCATTAAGGAAAGCCAATTTGACAATATAGCTAGATAAAACAGAATTTTCAAAAAGGAATGGCGAATTTCCTGGGTTCGGATTCTTTGAATATTCTAATAAATATATAAAATGTCGGATTCTACTGATTCAAGCTTACCCCTGTGGACATTTTTCTGCCTTTCTTTTGTATTCCTGATATCCAGAAGCAACTGAAGAAAATCCCTCCTAACAATTTTGTGTTTTTCGCGATATGAGACTGTTTCCTTCACCATGCCGCTGAAGAAGTCTGTGATGTCTCTCGAAACTTGGCGTATCCCCAAAACCCGCGCCAGCTCGGGAAAATTCTGACAGAACATCTTCTTGACGAGGGTCAGCGGAGTGATGGTCAAAATTCGGTTTCCGAAACGTCTGAAGACTGAGTTCGGCTCCTCGAAGCTGTTACAGTCGAGGCCGAAAGCGCAGGACCCTATGACGTCGGTGGAGAAGCAAGCTGAAAACAGAAGGCAAACGATAATTCTATCTAACTATACAAAGTGTTCCGTTTTTGTTTTTTACCGCATTATTACATACCTAGAAGCTCCTTGATGTCTACAGGATCTTCTGGTTTAGTTTTTTCCTCAATGTAGTACTCGAGAATTAAACCACAATCCATCAGAGTCTGGAACATCGCCTTCAACTTGTCAGACGAAAAAGACAGTGTCAGTTTGGCTCTAAGATTCTTCCATCTGGAGCCGGCGAGACAGAACAGGTTGTGACCTGCAAGAATGGTTGCTTATTAATAACAAATAAATGTTTTTAGCGGAGGTCTGTCTTACTAAGAAGGTCGTCTTTCTCGTTCGCGTAAATTCCCCTATCCATGAAGTACTGGAAATCCTTCTTTAGAATGTTTTGTACCATCTCCAGATCCAGTACCAACAAGTTAGGGGACAGCAACATATACAATCCACAATATTTCCAACCTAACAAGAACGGATGTGTCACATACATGCAAAAACTATACTGAACTATTATAAATTAACCCTTATTCAGCCACTCTTAATCAAATTATAACATCATCAATATGATGCCTTTTTTACTAAAACAATGTACTAAGGTTACAACAATTAGTAGTCTTGGGTTATCCAGTTTATTTGTTAGTACGATGATTCTACAGAGTGTGTCAGAAAAAATGAAATAAGAAAATGTTTAATGAAACTTCTTTAATGTACACATTTTTTTCTTACTTGATAAGCCACAATAACAGTTCCTTCACTTAATTTTTACACGGAAGTGCCAATCGCGCAGTGTTGGTTGCCTATGCTCGACTGTCACGTGGTTCATAAGCAATTATGAAGGTTCACTAATTCGTGTTGTGGAATTACATACCTCTGTCTTTCGCCTTTTTGTATATCTCAGCAATGCTTTCATCCACATGCTCTGTCAGTGGGTTGGTCAAGTTTCCGAAGGGTATTGTGGGTGAAATTTGGGGCACATTCCTCTTCTTCCAGTACTGATAGGACCATTTGAAATATGTATAAACTACGGCAAACAGGGCGGTCACTATGCCTAGTAAGTTCCACAGAATTGATGTTTGGAAAAACATTGTACTGAAAAAGGTAAAAATATCTCTTTGTACAGGGTGAGTCAACGATTGGTTAAAGTAGATTTACTCAGAATTGCTAAAGTTTATCAAAAAACTATTTCTACAGGGTGATAAGTACGCTAACAGGGCACATTTTAAAAATATTTTAAAATATACAGGGTGCTCCAAAAATTTGTGACAGACCAAACTTACATTTTTTTAAATGGAACACCCTGTATTTTACAACATTTTTAGATTCTACGTTTAATTTGAAACATTTTGATATAAAGTTTCCTATATCTAAATTTAATAGTTTCTGAAATAATTGGAACTAAATAAAAAATATTGCATTTTTGTACCTGTATTTAACAGTAGCTATCCTCGTTATTTTTAAGAATTAAAACAAGATTTTTGGTACCGTGTTACTGTAAAGGTGGCTTGAGAACGTCATGGATTCAAATTTTGATTAGCACCTACAGGGTGTTCGTAAAATAATGACAGATTTGAAGAAGTTTAAACTAAAAAATCTTAATTTTTTTAAATGGAACACCCTGTATATTTTTCAATATTCCTTTAGATCTTTTAAAAACTAACAACTTTTGTTAACCATGTCCTATACCTATACTCAATACTTCTGGAGATATTCGCTTAACAGTGTAGTGGAGCATTTTTCGTGATTTTCTAATTTGGTTCGTAGGCCTGGCAAAATAGATAGTAATAAATCATAATCATATTACGTCAAATATAATAAATACTGTTTTCTTTATTTATCTTTACATTAAATTATTTAATAATTTAATTATAAAAAGAAAAATTTCATCCTTTAAATAAAATAATGAAAATAAGTAACAAATACTCATAAATTGTTATATTAGAATAACTTATAGATAATTATTACAATACACAAGAATTAACACTAAAAGATTATAGTACTTAATATTAAGCAATTACACCGAACTAACAAATATAATAATTATTAGACAAAATCTTAGCGTACTTATCACCCTGTAGAAATAGTTTTTTGATAAACTTTAGCAATTCTGAGTAAATTTACTTTAACCAATCGTTGACTCACCCTGTACAGAGGGATCCATTACCCTTGGGAATATAGTGTACGGACTAGGGTTAGTACAGCTGACACAGACACGTTTTAAAGGTTTTTAATGTTTCGAAAATCTATATGTTTTCGTCTATGAACTTTAAAGATGAAGTGAATAACACAATAGATATCATATATCTGTATCTATGGGAACAAGCAAAAGCAAACAAATTGGAATTGTCGAAAGTACTTAAAAATGAAAAATCATTCACTTTTGCAGATACTGAAGTCATATTTAACTAGTAGAAGTCAGTACGTTGTTTACAATGGCTTTAAATCTTTTGTATTTGTAGCTCCTTCCGTTGCACCTCATGGTTCCGTTCTGGGGCCATTATTATTTCATGTATTTATAAATAGTATAACTGATGCATTAGAAGTCGGTTTATGCTGATGATTTTAATATGCTCACCATTGTCAAAACCTTAGAAGATTGTAGATAGGCTTAATGCTTCAAAGTATCATTTACTGGCAAATTATTTTTAATAATTCCGGGTTCTTTATGTTGTCTTCTTTCAGAAACTAATTTTTCTTTCACATACAGGGTGTGGCTTGTATAATCTATAAAAATTAAACCACTTAATTATTAAATATTAAGCATCGTCCATCGACTCATCAGTGTTAAAAAGTGAAAGATTCCAGACAAAAGTTTCTATTTTGTAATTCCACGACAGTGCCAGTGTAATTTTTATAAAGAAGTAAAAAATAAGAATAGCGTGCGGATTACAATAAAAACGAAATTCTTATTCCCTACTTTGCTTAATTTTTCAGTTTGTGCACAAACTAGTTTTACAATGAACCGAGAAAACAACGCATTTACTATTTCCGAATATGTCGATATGGTGTTAGTGTATGGTGCAGCCGGAGAAAATGCGCTCGCGGCGACTAGGTTGTACCGGGAACTATGACCACAACGTCACCCTCCATGTGCAAATACAATCCTACAGTGCGTTCAGCGACTGCGAGATACGGGAAGTGTTACTCCTCGAGGAGAAGGACGTGTTCAGCAAGTGAACCTTAATGTTGAAGATGCTATGTTGGACAATCTTGACGAAGACCCCACAATTAGTACTCGACGACTCGCACAGCAAGTAGGAACCTCATCTCGTACCGTACATCGCATCTTAAGGCGCAGGCTATTGCACCTCTATCATCTGCAACCAGTTCAACAAATTTTACCCTCGGATTGAGATCAACGAATGCGTTTTTGCAGATGATTTTTACGGCAATGTGCCGATCAAGTAGACTTTCCTGCTTATGTTTGTGTAACAGATGTGGCGACATTTACCCGTGAAGAAGTGAATTTCCATAATATGCACATATGGGCCGATGAAAATCCTCACGCGATTAGGGAAACTCATTTTTAACATCGGTTCTCCGTAAAGGTTTGGGCTGGCATAATAGGCGATGAACTTGTGGGTCCCCATTTCTTTAAAGGACGACTAAATGCCTGCTTTTGCTTGAATTATTGGACGATGTGACATTACAAGTTCGGACACGCAGGTTTTATCTTGCAATGCATTTAAGATAGTAATTACTGTTAATTATTATAATAAGAAAATATCAGTTTTTTTTAAATATCTATTTTTCTTAGTTTTTACTTTCGCATTGAAAAATTCCACAAAAATTGAGAAATATCTTTCTATCTTTCAATGACGATTTGTTTATTCGGCTGGTCTACAGCACGTAACTCATCGTACAGCACAAGGACAGGACCGTTCCAGAGAAAATATTTTAATCCATAATTGAATTTTAAGAAAAAAAAAAAACGCAAAACGAACTTTTTCGTATAAGACTTTTCTATCGTTTGGAAGCTGTAGTTTAATTTGTATAGATTATATACGCCACATCCTGTAAAGCAACTATTGCCAGTGAGTGAGACATAAAAACTTGGAAAATCCCTTACCACGTCTTTGTTAGAAGTAAACTTGAATATCATCATTTGTTTGGTGTCTTAACTATGACTTTTGGATAAATATCCTACAAAATGTCCAACGAAGACTATTGAAACCACTACATTTTAAAACATGGTTTTTATCCACTAATGAGAGATCCTCAATGTAGTCGTCTTCTTGACCCATTTTCTATTTCCTCACTTAAGGTGAGGTCCTGGCCGAGAAATAGTGAAATTTATGGCGTTTTTAGGTACTGAAATCTTGAAAAGTAAAACGTGTAGAACAAAAGTAAGCACAAAAATAAAATCCTTGATGTTTTGTTTATTCATTGTTACCATTTAAATTTACTCAAATAAAATAATAACTAAAAAAAAAGCGTTTGTAAAACATGCGTTTTCTGTTATCCTAACCTCACATTTTAAGAATTATTTTCACGTACTTATAAATAAAAGTAAACAATTTTATATGTAGGACTAAGCATGTGGAATTATATATAAAAAAGTTAGTATTTTCGTAGATTTCAGTACCTTAAACCTTGATGGTTTGATCGTTTTTTGCACGTGTTTATTCGTTTTACTGCGGCGTCTTTTAAAATACTCAGGTGGCATTACATAACATTCCTGTTATTTGATAAGCTTTAGATTATTCAGTTATTAAATGTTTGATATTATTTGTCTTTGCGGAAAACACTATAGAATATGAGGCCCTTAATATTAGACAAGTATTTTTCCCAGGTTTTTCTTTATAAAATTGATCACAGTGATTGTCCATCTATACTGCCTAAACTAAACCTGCCACGTCCACAGGAAAATTCACGACATTGGCATTTTTAGTTGCAGCATCATATTATACAGGGTGATTCACAAATGGTGACCAGAAATGAAACCGCGTATTCTTTGATGAATTTTAAGGGGTCTTTCTCATAAAATTTTTATCTAGGACGCTTCATTAAAAATATACAGGGTGTTAAACTTTAAACTATTTTTAATTTTTTTAAATAATTTAAAAACTAGTATGTGAAATAATTTGAAATTGGGCACATGTATTTACGTAAACATTGTCCCAAATTTGGGAGCATTTCCTAAAAATTTACATGCTCCAGTGGCGGAGATTCAGGGTATGGTGGCATATTTTTCTAAATAAAATAGTACGCTAATGCTTTACGGTAACAACCATGATATTTTCGGATTTGTCTTTCAATTTTCTACAAATTACTACTTCTCTTATGTTTTACGAAAAAAGCCGCGATATACATTGATGTTTTTTATTTGTCTGTTTTTCTTCAATGGAATTTATTTCATTGATCTTTTGATTTTTTAACAGGTGCCGAAATACCCAATAAATAAGAAAAAATATATATTTGTTTATATTTAACAATTTTTGGAACCCCCTAAAACGATACGCACATGGAATCGCACTCCTTGCGCCCTTCACTCGTTGCAAGGGTCTAAACGTAGAGAATGAGCTACCGCTGAATGAGCCACCGCTTGCTATCTTGACAGTGAAAGTTAATATTTTCCATAAAGGATTGACTAAGTTCGCGAAACTAGCTAGCAGGTTTCTATCTTTAATAATAACTGAGATACCTGGGAGCACTACACACGCAATGCACTGTCCATATGTGATTATAATTTGATTTATTTTCAACGATTTGATTAAAGACTAACTTTGGTTTAATTTAATAAGTAGATAGACACAACTAACATTTGTCAAAGCAAATTTTAAAAATGTGAACGAACTTTACCTCGACCGACACTAACGCTGACTAAATTAAGAAGGCTGTGAGACACTTGAAGATACCTACTACATTATATAATACGTAGGCCAACAAGATTAATTGATACGTATGTTATCAGAGTATTTATCAGTAAGTATATAATATGATATGCAAACCGTGAAATCTACGAGTGTTTTTAAAAGGTAACAGTTTATTGACAATATTTCGTAACAAGAAGAGTTTCAATAATTTATTAACTTTATACAGGGTGTTTCAGGATTAAGTCGACAAACTTTAAGGAGTATAAATTTTTTTCCAGAGCCGCTTCATTTTCGAAATATAGGGCGTTAAAGATTTTTAAAAAAAAATCGAATTTTTTAAATAACTTCTCAATGAAAAAGGCTATTTAAGCCAAATTACGACCATATTTCATCTAAATACAGACTATCAAAAATCACAGGAAACTTTCAGAAATTCTTTTTACCCTTTAATTGTTTGCATCAGTGTAGAACAAGCAGAATGGCAACCACAAACATCTAACAAACTTTCAAGCTGTTAAGCAACATTAGGCAACATTAGGTATTTATAATTAAACTTGCATCGAGTAAATAACAATTTTATTACTGGCAATTATATAATAATAACTATAGAAAGATAGATGTTTCGTTTGGCTTATCACCTAAAGTCTCTCCAAATTTACCCAAACACCAGCCTCGGCAGTGGGCACGAATGCTCTGGTAGACAACCTCAAAGGATTCTGGGTCTTTTTGTTCAGAGTCACCCTGAAATCCTTCAGGATGCTCGTCAGCCCCACCTTGGTCTGCATTATGCCGAACCTTTCCCCTAGAAAAGAAAATATATATTATTACACGTGTAAATGTGTTACTTAACAAATAACTGCAGGTAATTCTCTTAGCTTCAACTTTATTTATTTATTTATTTAGAAATTGCAATATCCAACGGAATAAAGTCCCAATTACAGGGTGAGGTAACACAGAAAACCTTAACTAAACTTAAAAATAAAAAGACAAACTAACATTAAATATAAAGATAAATAAATTGCATAAAATAGAGCAATCAATGTATAAAATATAAAATTGGGGCAAAAGAACTTAATTATAAACAATAACAAACAAATAAAATAAATAATCTAACTAACATATAAAGATTTGCTAGACAAACTATTTTCTTATGTCATTCATAGAATGAAAAAATATATTAAGTCGATCTTCATACTTCTGGTAATTGAAAATCATTTGGTATAGGGGAGATGCTATTATTAGTAAATTGGTACTAGGTGTGACTAAATGTAAAGCAGAGTGAAATCTAGAATTAAGTCTAGGAACATGATATAAAATCGTTGAGACTAACGAGTCTGCATTTAAAGTGTTATTTATGATTTTAAAAAGGAATATAATTGAAAACATAATTCGCCTACGACAGAGACTATTAAAATTAAAACAAAAAAGCAATAAATCTTAAGGTGTAGCACGAGGAGAATAAAATCCATAACTAATAAAATGAATAGTCTTTATAAATCTCCGCTGTACTTTATCTAATTGAATATTATAAACGATATAAATGGGACTCCAAATAACCGATGCATATTCACAAATGCAAATGCAATGTATTTAGAACCTTTACGTTCTGAAAGAATTGCGCATAATAAAGCCTAAATTCTTATAAGCAGATTTGGTTACTAAACTAATGTGCTCGTTAAATGATAATACAGCCCCACAAAAAAAAAGGTTCGAATCTGGTATTCAAATCCATGTATTTCCATGTATTTATTCCGCTGAATCCGAATCTGCCTTCAGATTTGGCCCAACCGGTCTGAGTTTTCGGGAAAATTTAAAAAACCGGTCAAAATTCACAAAAAACGTATTTTATTCAACCAGCTCACTAGACGTATGATTTTTCACTCGTTTAATTTCAATTTATCATCATAGAGTCAAACAAGCTGGTCCAATTTCATTCAAAAACAGCAAATAGATCAAAATGCTTAAAAACACCATTTTCATGGCATAATTCGTGTTGCAGAGTTGTGGATCCATCTTTTTATCCACCCGTCCATTTATGAATTCGTACATCTTTCTAACCAGTCGTTCATACATGAACACGCATATTTATTCATCTACCTGTACCACCTATAAAACCCACCCATCCACCCATCTATCTATCTATTTCTTTTACTGAGAGATGAGATACTAATCTAGAAGATTAAGAATGCAATGTAGAATACTCTACTTTCTAAACAAAAGAAGACGATATCTACAAATCATTCTTATTTTTGTTGCTATAACGTGTTCTCTTTTATTCAAAGGATCTATGCAAAGGGTTAAGCTTTTGTTTAGTACCTCTATTTTTCGTTTCTCTTTGTAACAACCAACAAAAATCGGCCATCGTGTTTTCATCCTATCTTCCTTGATATCGCTGTTCTATAACCTTCATATCCCGATGAAATCGTTCGCCTTGTTCTTCGCTATAATCTCCAAGATTTTCAGGAAACCAATCCAGATATGAATGAAGAAAGTGCAACTTGTAGTTCATCATACATCCCAGATCTTGGAAGTCTTTTATTATTTTTGATACAATTTCTTCGTATTTAGGACTCTTTTTGTTTATTGCATTGTCAATCTTCTAGGCTATTATCTCATCTCTCATTACAAAAAGTAGATGGATAGATGGGTGAATGGATGGGTTTTATAGGTGGTACAGGTGGATGAATAAATATGCGTATTCATGCATGAACGACTGGATAGAAAGATGTATGAATTCATAAATATGTGGGTGGATAAAAAGATGGATCAAGAACTCTGCATCACGAATTATGCCATGAAAATGACGTTTCTAAGCATTTTGATCTATCTTCTGTTTTTGAATGAAATTGGACCAGGCTTGTCTGATAAATTCTATGATGATAAATTGGAATTAAACGAGTGAAAAATCATACGTCTAGTGAGCTGGTAGAATAATTTGATTTTTTATAATTTTGTCGATAGTAAATAACGTTTTTTGTGAATTTTAACCCGTTTTTTGAATTTTCGCAAAAACTTAAACCCGTTGGGCCATCTGAAGGCAGATTCGGATTCAGCGGAAAAAAATACATGGAAATACTTGGGTCTGAATACCAGATCCGATCCTTTTTTTGTGGGTTTGTGGGATAATCTAGTATCGATTGTAACACCAAGGTCAGTAAATTGCGTAACTCTATTTAAAAAAATACCAATTTTATAATAAAAATTAATATTAGTTTGCGTCGACTGTAAGACATTATTTTACATTTGCTTACATTCAGAGGTAGATCATTATTACATGAACACCAACTGTGTCATCTTTCGGGATTATCTTGTAATATAGTACAATCAGTAGAAGGTTTATTTTCCAACAACAACTTCAGGTCGTCCACATAAAGTAAATAGTTCACATCGAGGCATTCAGTTAAGTCATTAATAAAAATAACAAACAACAGTGGCCCCAGGGTTGACCCTTGCGAAACTCCTGACGATTGATCGAATTTTTTTGACTCACCTATACAAATTCTAGGACCTTCACCGAAGGGTATGTGCGCATAGGGGTGTCTTCCCTTCTTGTTTTCGTCGCTGAACCTCTCTGGATCGAATTTCAGTGGATTCTCGTATATTTCCTCGTCCATATGGATTCCTTGGATGGCAACCACCACCTTGGTGCCCTTTTCTATGACCACATCCTCTTGTGGTATCTTGTAGTCTTCAGCAGCTACTCTAGTTATAAACGGAACTGGAGAGTATATCCTCAACGTTTCTATATAAAAAAAACAAGTACAATATGACTTCTCATTTTATAATAACAGAACATATTTTCTAACAAGTGATCCAATTAAGCCAAAGGGAATTGACAGTGGCACCAAAAAGGCATATATTTATGATATAAATGAATTTGTTTGTTTATTGTTTTTAGAACTGGACGATGAATCAAACTGCTTCATGTTGAATGTCCCATGGAAAACATTACGCTAATTTTATCCCTTTTATATACGTAGGGTCAAGGGTATCTTTGAGAATGGGATACAGCACAGCTACAGGTAGAGGGTGTCAAAATAAAACAATTGAGAGAATTCTGCCTTGGCAATATGTTACCAAGACATTAGGTGTTTTAACTGAAAATTTTCTTTCAATTCCTTGGGACTGCTCCAAGACCGCTAAGATATTGAACTAAAAATTTATAGTAATNTGTGAATAAAGAAAGTGCAACTTGTAGTTCATCAAACATCCCAGATCTTGGAAGTCTTTTATTATTTTTGATACAATTTCTTCGTATTTAGGACTCTTTTTGTTTATTGCATTGTCAATCTTCTAGGCTATTATCTCATCTCTCATTACAAAAAGTAGATGGATAGATGGGTGAATGGATGGGTTTTATAGGTGGTACAGGTGGATGAATAAATATGCGTATTCATGCATGAACGACTGGATAGAAAGATGTATGAATTCATAAATATGTGGGTGGATAAAAAGATGGATCAAGAACTCTGCATCACGAATTATGCCATGAAAATGACGTTTCTAAGCATTTTGATCTATCTTCTGTTTTTGAATGAAATTGGACCAGGCTTGTCTGATAAATTCTATGATGATAAATTGGAATTAAACGAGTGAAAAATCATACGTCTAGTGAGCTGGTAGAATAATTTGATTTTTTATAATTTTGTCGATAGTAAATAACGTTTTTTGTGAATTTTAACCCGTTTTTTGAATTTTCGCAAAAACTTAAACCCGTTGGGCCATCTGAAGGCAGATTCGGATTCAGCGGAAAAAAATACATGGAAATACTTGGGTCTGAATACCAGATCCGATCCTTTTTTTGTGGGTTTGTGGGATAATCTAGTATCGATTGTAACACCAAGGTCAGTAAATTGCGTAACTCTATTTAAAAAAATACCAATTTTATAATAAAAATTAATATTAGTTTGCGTCGACTGTAAGACATTATTTTACATTTGCTTACATTCAGAGGTAGATCATTATTACATGAACACCAACTGTGTCATCTTTCGGGATTATCTTGTAATATAGTACAATCAGTAGAAGGTTTATTTTCCAACAACAACTTCAGGTCGTCCACATAAAGTAAATAGTTCACATCGAGGCATTCAGTTAAGTCATTAATAAAAATAACAAACAACAGTGGCCCCAGGGTTGACCCTTGCGAAACTCCTGACGATTGATCGAATTTTTTTGACTCACCTATACAAATTCTAGGACCTTCACCGAAGGGTATGTGCGCATAGGGGTGTCTTCCCTTCTTGTTTTCGTCGCTGAACCTCTCTGGATCGAATTTCAGTGGATTCTCGTATATTTCCTCGTCCATATGGATTCCTTGGATGGCAACCACCACCTTGGTGCCCTTTTCTATGACCACATCCTCTTGTGGTATCTTGTAGTCTTCAGCAGCTACTCTAGTTATAAACGGAACTGGAGAGTATATCCTCAACGTTTCTATATAAAAAAAACAAGTACAATATGACTTCTCATTTTATAATAACAGAACATATTTTCTAACAAGTGATCCAATTAAGCCAAAGGGAATTGACAGTGGCACCAAAAAGGCATATATTTATGATATAAATGAATTTGTTTGTTTATTGTTTTTAGAACTGGACGATGAATCAAACTGCTTCATGTTGAATGTCCCATGGAAAACATTACGCTAATTTTATCCCTTTTATATACGTAGGGTCAAGGGTATCTTTGAGAATGGGATACAGCACAGCTACAGGTAGAGGGTGTCAAAATAAAACAATTGAGAGAATCCTGCCTTGGCAATATGTTACCAAGACATTAGGTGTTTTAACTGAAAATTTTCTTTCAATTCCTTGGGACTGCTCCAAGACCGCTAAGATATTGAACTAAAAATTTATAGTACAGTCATTGAAGCTGAAAATCAGCTGTAACCTCCGAATTCTTTGAAACTGCATGGATTTGCATGAAAATTTAGAATAAGGCTCATCTTAGGCTCAAGATCGAAAGTGACATAAGCCCGACTGAAGCTTTTTGTTTTTTAGAGGTAAAAACCACCCCTAAGTGAAAAAAATTGAAAAAATTAAGTTTTAAGCATTTTATTGAGAAAAATCTTGTTCAAGCACAAAGATTAAATAATGTTCAATATTCTCGAACATGTTTTATGATATATTTGATCTTTTCGACCCTTTATTTAACTCTTAAAAACTACCCCTATGCAAAAAATATTGATAAAAAATTACTTTTTAAAGATTTGGAATGATTAAATCGTGCAATTATTTAAAATAAAAGTTACCTTATAGCAATAAAAGAATTTTTCCCTTTCAACCCCTAAAAACCACCCCTGTATTGACAAAACTGATAAAAAATTACTTTTTAAAAGCTTGGAATGCTTTAACGGTGCAATTATTTACAATAAAAATTCCCTCATTGCTTATGAAAGAATTTGTATCTCATAACACTTTTCAACCCTTATAACTCACCCCTGTGCTAAAAAAATGATAGAAAATTACGTTTTATATCTTGGAATGCTATAATTGTGCAATAATTTAAAATAAAAATTTCCTTATATTGTTTATGAAAGAATATTTTACTTTTGCGATTTTCAACTCTTATAAACTAGGTACCCTTTTACCAATATTAATGTAAAATATTTTTATTATAATCGATCTTTAAATATAATCAATCATAAAAAAAATTGCTACGCTGCATATAAATAATCACACTAAATTTTTTTACTTATTTTATTTGTATAATACAATATACAAATATATAAAAATGAGAAAGTCTATATTGCTCCGAAAAAATATCATTGGTTTTTTTGCCATAACTCGGTTAATTTTGAAGCTATAGTATCCTACAAAAAAGCATTTTAAAGATAATTTCAAGAGCTGTAAGATCGTTTTTATTTCGCATATAAAACCTTTTAAGGCCTTCGTTTTTTAAAGGGAAAGGATCGAAGAGCTCGAGACAGGTCGAATTTTCACTAAAATGGATAATTCAAGCGGCGATATCTCCTTTATTTTTTATGCTAGGAATAAAAAAAGCAAAATATTTGTAGAAAAAAAGCTATATTTTTGTTATCTATTATTTTTTACGTATCCTTAATAGTTTCAGAGTTATTATATGAATAAGGCAATATTTTTGGATAATGAAAAACACGTTTTCAACTTTTAAAGTACATTATTAAAAAAATACGCATTCTAAACCGGTCTAACTTCAGGATCATATGAAAAACACTAAAACAAAATTAATTGTAAAGGGTCTACAATTAATTTTAATTCTGATAGAAATGGTATAGCATTTACTGCTCATTTTTCCTTAAAAAATATAAGCAATCCATCTGTTTTTGAGGATAACTCCTTCAATTTTGCTCTAATTAACTTTTATAAGTGCTCATTTTGAAGGTCTTTTTAAGTACTACAAATATACAAGTTATACGCATAAAATTAATCCTTTTTCCGTTTCCGAGTACATCGATTCGAGTATTCTCCCCAAAACAAGTCCACTAACCATATTTCGCTTTGTATAGGACGTACAACGCATTTTAAAAAACGATTTTCTTTGTTTATTTATAAGCTAGGTACATTTTTGTTAATTACACTTTTTTAATAAAATGCGTAATTTTTGAGTTATTCGCGAAAAATACTTTGAAAAAGTGTTTTTTTCCACTCAAAATTCCAAGTTTTGAATTGTGAATAACTAAAAAACTATTGATTTCTCGAAAAAATTCTTCGAATATTTTTTGCTCAAAATTTGATTCTCTGTCGATTTTTTTGAAAAAAATTTCAACCCCCACCAGGGTGGAAGCGTCAATCGACGCAATGTCACCAATGTTCATTGACCTTCTCTGTAACTATCTGCCAAATTTCAAATCGATCAGTTCAGTTTCAAAGAATTCGGAGGTGAAAAGCTTCAATGACTGTACTATTAGGAAAATCGGTTTTTAAAAGACGATAAATTACATCACGTAAATGGTTTTCTAGTTACTAGTAATAGGGGGCGCTAGTGACGTTGTAGAAAATTACAAAATTATACTAAAACTCGCTGCCTTTTCTTTGTCTTCTGCTGTAATGGTCTTCAATTAATAAAATTCTATGAAAAGAAAACATGTTTCCTTATCATTTCACTACCACACAACAGTTATTTTTTTTATTAATAAGCATAATACTCACCACAGTTTCTTCAAAAAAAGACGAAGCTGCCTTTACTTGTTCAGGAATTTCGTTTAAAGTTTGGCGGAAATTACTGAAAATTTACATGACAGTTGGATTGGTCGTCACACGTTTCACTTTTGGCATGCTGATGAGGGCAAGCGAGTTCGAAACGGAACAACAAAATCGTAAATTTTCGGGAATTAATAATAATTAAATATTTGATAATTTGTTCATTTTAGTTTTTTAAAATTTACTTTTGTTGTCTTCTGTGAGAAGAAAGAAGAAGAAATGTATATCTTATCGACACTTTTTTTGTATTATCCTTTGGGGTTCGCAGGTGCTTAAAAATTTTGAATAATAACATATTTTTCCGTCAATTATATCCCGGATTCACGTCACTGATACTTGGAATAACTTCATTTGCTCGTTTTTCCAAGTCGCTATTTTTGACAGTTTTATCTTTCGTTGATTAAAAGATATAAACCCTTTCCAAAGTGACAGCTTCAACCCCCGTATCTCGAAAGAGCAACGACAACGAGAAAACCGTTATATAAACTACCCCGACACCACTTTTTTTGCAAAAGAACCACCTCCCAATTTTTTTTACTTTCAACTACTAACCGTCAATGACTTGCTTCATGTACTTCAGTTCGCTCAACGAATCGTAAGTCACTTGGCCATCGTGCTTCGCCAGAACCGTCTTGATTTCTTCTCTGACTCTGTCTTGTACGTCCTGGTGCTGAGCCATTTCGTAGAGAGCGAATGTCATAGTCGTAGAACTGGTCTCAAAGCCGGCTAGGAAGAACACAAAGCACTGGGCAGCGGCTTCGTCCATGGTCAGAGATTTTCCATCACCTTCAAAATGTATTACTAGTTACATATTTGGAAAACATTTGGTGAATAATTTAAAAAAATGCCAAGTGTACCAGAACTTTTTATTTTGTCGCTGGAATTAATTGCTAGGCATCCAGGAAAATGGGGGGCATATCGAAGATGTCTTGAAATTCCACCATCATCTATCGTATCTATGTAACTACCATCCAGTTTTAATAAAGAAAATTATGTGTTTCCTAAGTACGTCTTTACATTGTTTGAGTGTTAACTAAAAATAAATCTAATGAAGTAAAATGATATTCAATCCGTCGCATTGCGACAGACTTTAAAGTTGCAACCATTTTACTTTCAATATTGATATCCTAGGTAAAAGAATTGGCAATTATTATTAGAGAAAGCTGCTCCTTGTAAAAGGGCAGATTTACTGCGATACTTTTAAAATTGTTAAATCGCAACGAAACAGAAAACAATTTTTTGCGTAAAAACTATGAATGCTACAAGATTTTACCAAGATACTTACTACGATAGTAGTGATCGTAGTGAGTATTTGTTGTACTTGAGTAGTAGTGATAATGATTGTCTAAAATAGAAAAAAATTTTTGCGTAAAAACTATGAATGTTACAAGATTTTACCAAGAGCATGAAAATCTCGAAAAAGGATCGTCAATCATCAATAAAAATAAAATGAATTAATTCCAGCGACAAAATAAAACGTTTTGGTAATTCTTGTACCAAGACACTCAAGAATGTACCATTAGCCCAAGGCAGATGGACGCGGTTGCTTCATCAAAACATGAGTTTTACTTAAGTCCACAGCAAGTTTCATTAAAATCCATCGTAACATTCTCCAGATATTACAAAAACCATACTTTTTTTTCAAGAACTTTGACAGTCAATTGCAGAGGAGCCAGACATTTTTTCTTAATGGAAGTTAAGTCAAATCGTCTTCTTTCGAGCCAAAGAATATCGCAGTACCTTTTTGATCATGTGCTTATGGGGCACCCTGTATACAGGGTGTTAAAAAAAGAGTGTAAAATATTTAAGGAGGTAATAGTATGAACCAAAATAAGCAGAAAAGTCTCAATAAACATGGGTCCGCAAAGTAACGGTTGCGGAGATATGGAATGTTTTATGTTTTTTAGCCCCTTTTTTTATTTTGCAAAAACGTTGTGTATTTTCTTATAATAGTTGGTTGATGTTTAGTGAAATAAACAGTACGTATTTGACAGTTGTTCTCAGTGCACAAGTTTTCTTTCGCTATGGCTGGTTACTCTAACGCAGAATTAACAGACATGCATTTCATGTATGGTCGTGCTAATGGGAACGCCACCGAAGCGCGACGTCTTTATGTTGACGCTTATCCAAATCGCCAGATTCCTTCACAACGCATGTTTGGAAGAATTCACCAAAGATTGCGTGATACCGGTTCCTTGAGCAAACAGTGCCATTTATCCGGAAGACCAAGGTCGGTATCCACTCCTAGAGCAGAAGAAGAAATTCTAGCACTGGTAGAGCAGAATCCAGGTACGAGTGTGCGGAGAATATCAGCCGAGGTAGGAATTAGTGGTCCTCTTGTTTGGAGAATCCTTCACGAGCAACTGCTTTATCCATACCATGTGCAACGAGTACAGGCCTTAAATCCAATAAATGATCATCAAGCACGTTTGGTTTTTTGCCGCTGGTTTCTACGTCATGATGCTGAAGACCCTCGTTTTCTTGCAAACATTCTTTTTACTGATGAGGCCGGGTTCACAAGAAATGGAGTGTTTAATTTTCACAATACGCATATTTGGGCCGACGAAAATCCTCATGCTCTAATAGAATCTGGACATCAGGCACGTTTTTCATTAAACATTTGGATGGGTATTGTAGGTGACAGGTTTCTAGGTCCTGTTGTTTTACCAAACCGATTAACAGGCGCTGCTTACCTCAACTTTCTGCAGAACACACTGTATGAGTTTTTGGAAGACATTCCTTTGAATCAGAGGCAACAAATGTGGTTCCAGCATGATGGTGCTCCAGCTCATTTTTCCATGGCCGTTAGAGAGCATTTACACCAAACTTTTCCACATAGATGGGTAGGAAGGGCCGGACCTGTTTTATGGCCTCCAAGATCGCCTGATCTGAACCCTCTAGATTTCTTTGTTTGGGGATATTTGAAGACATTAGTGTATGGTACTCCTGTAAATAGCCTGGAAGAGCTGCAGCTACGGATTAATCAAAAGTGTCAAGAAATCCAAACCAAGGAGGGTGTTTTCGAAAGAGTTCGAATATCGTTGAGACGAAGATGTCGTGCCTGCTTGGAAATGGACGGAGGGCACTTTGAACATCTTCTGTAACTTTGTTTTTTGTTTGTTAAAAGCTTCCTCTGTCGGTTTATTCCTAATAAAATAAAATGTTTGAAAAACGAAACGTTTGAAATTTCCGCAACCGTTACTTTGCGGACCCATGTTTATTAAGACTTTTCTGCTTATTTTGGTTCATACTATTACCTCCTGAAATATTTTACACTCTTTTTTTAACACCCTGTATACATACTGTACAAAGATCTTTGATGTTGATCTAGGTACTAATTTGAATAGTCAATTTTCGATCGCCGGTAAAAATTCAAAAATCGTCAAAGCTTAAAGTTGAAATAAAAAAAAGTAAAAATACAAATCTGATAAACATCCGAAGAAATTTTTTTCAAACTTGGCACTCTATCATTGCTAATGACTACCCAAAGGCAATCTCAATAAAATGTCGTCAATCTTCGTACCTTTGAATCCATCCTCATTGGATGATTTGTTGTTCATGATCTCGATGAGCAACTGGAGGAAGTCGTTCCTCGCGTAGTTGTTCTTCTGTCTGTAAGCGATCGTATCGTTTACCACCTTCCTGAAGAAGGAGCTTACATCCCTCCGTATAGTCGTGATTTTCAGCTTCCTCGCGAGCTCGGGGAAGTTATCGGCAATCGCCAATTCGATAAGGTCCAACGTGGAGACTTCGAAAGCTTCTCGACCGTATTTTCTGAAGGGTGAGTTCGGGTCTTTGAAGCTGTTGCACTCTAAGCCGAAAGCACAACTACCGATGATGTCCGTCGAGAATTTACCTAAAACATACAATGGTTATCCAGTTGTCACATGGTAAAACCGTAAAGTAACCGTACGGTATTTGGAGAGTATGTGGATTCTTTCATAAATGTTTGGAAAATTTTGATCAAACCTTCAATGAGCGTCATATGAGGCGCAGTTTCCCCCGAAACAATAGGAATTCATATACAAATCATCGTAGAGAACCTACTACATAGATCGGAAAACGCAGGTCGGGAAAACATGTTTATCTGCTCCCACTATAGTGAATAGACTATTAATACATTGTTTTTAAGGAGGTAAGTGGATTTTACCGTAGAAGTGGAAGTTGCTATGGACAACTGGAGGTAAGTGAAATAACTTGCCTCACTAGGGAAAAAAGTGATTTGGAGTTATAGGGTGTTTCAGGATTAAGTCGACAAACTTTAAGGATATTCCTCATAAAAAAATAAGAAAAAATCAAGTATAATTTTTTTTCCAGAGACGCTTTATTTTCGAAATATAGGGCGTTAAAGATTAAAAAAAAATCGAATTTTTTAAATAACTTCTAAATGAAGAAGGCTATTTAAGCCAAATTTCGCATGGCACATCTTCTTATAAGATACCATTTTTCCAGAGAAGTAGAAGTCCCGCAAGCAACCAGTGGCGGAGTTATGGGGACTCAGACTCATTGAATTATAAAAAAAAATTAATACGGCTCTACTGAAAATAAAAAATGATGCTGTTTTAGATAGAACAGTTTGTTATTGACAAAAAGTGTACATTCACTTTTTTCCTAACTCTTATTGTTTCATGGCAAAATTGACTCTTCAGAAGGGTGCTTCTGGATTCTGTCGATAAACTTTAGGAAGATGTTCCTCATAAAACCTAAACAAATATAGTACCTATTAAAATTATGGTCTTAGTCCCGAGTATGTGTGAATCAAATAAGCCTTTTTGTCTCCCCTTCCCTTGGGTTTAACCAATAGTATTAAAATTATTTAGGAGATGCTTCGTTTTTGAGATATAGGGTGTTTTTTTTTTAGAAAAAAAATGCTGTTGATGAAAACAATAGAAATATTAAAGTACCTAACATCTATTGTGGCTATGTCGTAATGCGACAACGTATTGACCCTTGCAATACTACTAATTTTTTTCAGGCGGTTTGTAGTCACTTCATTTACTTGTGTTGTGTACTTTTAAATAAAATAAGGTGGCGAACAATACATGAAAATTTATTTGTAAATTGAAACAACCAAAAAATTACCAATTAATATTATACCTAAACAAAGCGAAAAGTGAATCAAAAATGAAATGTTTTAAAAAATATTTTGTTCAAAATGGGCGGCGCCTCCGGACTGTAGACAAGCACGACATCTTCTAATTATGGAGGTAGTGGCCGATCGACACTGAATTGGAGTTAATTCTCGACACGCTTGGGCTATTCGCTGTCTTAGATCTTCTAGGGTATCAACTGGCACCTCGTAGACTTTTTGTTTAACACCACCCCAAACGAAATAATCCATCAGTGTCAAGTCCGGTGAACGTACAGGTCCTCCACGACCAATCCTTCTCCTGGGATAATTAATGTTTAACCATTCCCTAGGACCTCTACCAAAATGGGCAGTACAACTATCTAGTTGAAACCAACTGTTCATTCGAGTATTACGCAGAACATCTTCAAACAGATCTTGAAAACCATTTTCAAAGAACTCGGTAAACATGTCAGCATTTAACCGATGCGGAAGGAAGTAGGAACCAACTATAGTGTTGTTCAACACACCCAACCATACGCTACAATGGAATTCATGCTGAAAACTACGTTCCCTTACCGCCCGTGAATCCTCGTAGGACCAAATATGGTTGTTCCTTTGGTTTAAAATTCCCTTCGAGTAAATACCTCATCTGTCCACATTACTTTTTGCGTAAACTGATCATTATTCTCTGCTTGGTTTAACATTCAGTCACAAAACATGCGCCTGCATCGTATGTCTTGAGGAAATACATGTTGCACACGCTGGATATGGTAGTTAAGTATAATTTACCAGTCTCGGACTCGATTGCCAGCCCTCGCTCCGCTCGGGCGCAAAACGTCCTCGACTGCTAAATAATATTTACCTCTTTTATGGTATAAATAACTAGTGCTTTTATTATGAAAATAAATAATTGATATCTCACCTAAGACTTCCTTAACGTCCAACCCCTCCACATTGTCGATGTGACCCTCAACGTATTTTTCAAGTACTTCACCACAGCTGACCAGAGTGCTGAACATGGTCTTCATTTTGCCGGATGTAAACGTTGGTGACATTTTTACCCTTAGATTCCTCCACCTCTGACCACTGAGGGCAAAGAGATGGCAAGCTAAAAAAACCGATTGCATTATTGAACAAACCACGATACCTGTGAGCTGTTCTTACTTAGAGGATCGTCCTTCTCGTTGGTATATACCCCTCTGTCTACAAAGTTGTTGAAATCTTTCGTCAAAACTTGCTTTACTATGTCCAGATCGATGAGGACTAAGTTCACTTGCATCATGTTGTAAATTCCGCAGACTTTCAAACCTTGAACAAGATTTGAAACCAAAATATTATTTACCAAAATAACACAAACCAACAGAATTTTAAACCAGAATTCTTATGTCAATTCAAAACGTCAGTTCAGTATCGATCTGAATGAAATAAATCCTTAAAATAGAATTCACTGTACTGATAATGATTACGAAGTAATTCTCTTGAATCTATGAATGTATCAACATTTTCCGAACCGAAATATTTCGCCTTATTTGAGCTCACCTCTGCGTTTTGCTTCTAAATGTATATCGCGCATCTCTTCTCCGACGGACACAGTTCGCCAGAAAGGCTTTTCTACATTTCCCCAAGGTGCTGCGGGCTCCAGATAGGGTAGGTTCCTCCTCTTCCAGTACTGGTAGAAGTGCAGGATGTAAGCATAGCCTACTACGAATAGCGCGGTCACGACGGCTAGCAAGCCCACTAGGTAGGATCCAAAATATAACGCCATGCTGGAAAAAATTCAATGATGATATCTTTCTTACTTTCTGAGTATTTTTTTATTATATTTTGGTTAGATGGTACTGTTATGTCAATTATGTAAGTGGTTTGTTATGTGCGATTGTTTTGTTAGTGCGTATAGTTAGATCCCAAAATAATTTATATTTATTCTCTCATATTGTTCGTGGTGCGTATGTAACGAGCGTTCAAATAAAAACGTGGTCAAGTTGGTTCTGAACATTTGGACGTAGGGCGTAGCGTATAGCAAATTAACTTAAACGTCATCTGTCAAAGCGCTATATCGCCGCTATAAATTTGAATATTTTCGTTTTAAAAAGCGTTTAAAATGGTGTTTTCTCAAGAATAAAAGTCCTACTTTAGAAATGGACGCAAGAATGATGGAATATGGAAGTATTCTATTGAGGAATGTTTCGTAGAATTTCAAAATCAATTTCCCGGCGTTGTTGAGTACAAAATTTTTCAAAGTGCAGTTCAGCTTGTGTTAATGTTTTTCGTGAAACGGGCAGTGTAACAAGAAAAGAAGGAAGCTCCCGACCTAAAAAGCGGACTGAAGAATTAAAAGAAAATGTCCAACAAATAATGGAAAATGCGCCAAGAACTTCTGTACGTGTTTTATCACAAATGGTGGGAGTATCAGTCGGTACCTACCTGCCACACAGTGTTAAAAAAAGATTTGCGTCTGTTCTCCTATCGTTTAACTTGTCAGCAAGAACTTCATGAAGTTGATTCTCCGCGACGGGCTGTATTTTGTGAATGGTTTTTAAACAACTACGGTGAACTTCATAATATCACCTTTTTTTCTGATGAAGCCTGGTTTCATTTAAGTGGTTACGTAAACTCACAGAATATGAGAATGTGGTCTTCTGAAAAACCAGATAACTTTTTTGTCGAGGGCCCTCTACACGCTCAAAAAATTGGAGTTTGGTGTGCTCTCAATCGAAGGAGGATTTATGGACCTATTTTTTTTAATGGTACTCTTACTGCGCAAAGGTATAGAGAAGAAATTATCGTTCCTTTTGTTAACCAGCTGGAAGAAAACGAAATTACAAACTTTCAAGAAGATGGCGCAAGGGCACATACTGCAGGCGAGACGATGAATATGTTGAGGGAAGTTTTCCAAAATCGACTAATAAGTCTCAATGCTGAACATGAATTTCCACCGAAGTCATGTGATATTACGCCGTGTGATTTCTTTTTGTGGCCTTACCTTAAAAACACTATTTTTGAACTGCCTATTCCTGATTTAAACCATCTGCAGGCTCGATTTATAGACAAGATTCGTGAAATTAACAATACCCCGAGCATCTTAGAAAATGTCTTTAATTCTTTGAGGAACAGGTGTAAAAAGTGCTTGGAACAAGGAGGGGGACACTTTCAGCAGCTGCTTTAATTTATTGTTATAACAAGGAGGGGGACACTTTCCGCAGCTCCTTTAATTGTTTGTTATTGTTATCACGATTATTCTTTAAAATAAAGTTATATAGTCATTAACGTTATTGAAACTGACAGCTGCTATACAGCTCGTTGAGAAATGAGGTTAAGTTGGTCGCTATAAGCTACTCCCTACGTCCAATGTGTCAGAGCCAACTTCGACCACGTTTTTATTTGAACGCTCGTTATAATATGGATATGTGTATTTTTGTTGCTGGTATTGTTATGTTATTACCTGACGTACAATTTTAGCTAATGTATAATGCCTATTTGAATACTCAATATTTGCTATTAGTTTACAAGCCTATATTATATGATATATTGTTTCAGCAAATAAATGGCATTTCTGTATTTATTATTTGTGACAGTATCGTCCTTAAGTAGTGTATTAAACAAGTTTAGAAAATCAAAGCATATGAGTTTAGTGGAACTGCTTTTCTTACGAGATTTGTTTGTACCATTTCTTCGCATTTTGTGTTAGTAGGTATAAGCAAATATTGATAGATATAAAAGCATTACAAAGTTAGAAATTTAAAGACTTTCATAGTAGTTACTTGTGTAGGATTTCCGTAACCTAGTAACCTGACACGGCTTTAATATAGTAACGGTTTAGTATTATCCAAGGAAAAATACGAGAAAGTATATGAAATATTTCGTAAGTGGACAAAAAACGCACTGAGATCCGATGAAAGTGTAATGTTAGCGTATTTTTTTTAAGGTAAGGTATTTTTTGTACATATTATAGTGTTTTTCGCACAATGTTTTTCTTTATTTTAGGCAAAATCTCTCAGTTTATGGTCCACATATTCCATGTTGAAAAGTACTATACAACTAACGCGAAAATATGGATTTATGACAATATAAAAAGGTATTCGCCTTTTTAAAACGTGTAAATAACACATACGAAGAAGCAAAGAAATCAAAAGTTTATTTTTATATTTTTATAGCTAATAGAAGAATTTTTCCCTTTCAGCCTCTAAAAACCTCCCCTGTATTGACAAAAATTATAAAAAATTGCTTTTAACGGTGCAATTATTTAAAATAAAAATTCCCTCATTGCTTATGAAAGAATTTGTATCTCATAACACTTTTCAACCCTTATAAATCACCCCTGTGCTAAAAAAATGATAAAAAATTACGTTTTAAATCTTGGAATGCTATAATTGTGCAATAATTTAAAATAAAAATTCCCTTATATTGTTTATGAAAGAATATTTTACTTTTGCCATTTTCAACTCTTATAAACTACCCTTTTACCAATATTAATGTAAAATATTTTTATTATAATCGATTTTTAAATATAATCAATCATAAAAAAATTGCTACGCTGCATATAAATAATCACACTAAATTT
>NW_019416721.1:68377-90998 GCF_000390285.2 Anoplophora glabripennis | reverse complement strand
CAAAACCCTCAACTTGTCATAGGTTTTATAAAATTTTAACAATAAATGCGATAGTTATAAACAAATGAAAAAATGGGCACTTTTCTTTTTTTTTGCAATAACTTTTTTGTTTATTAACCGATTTTAATTTAACAAGTCTCATTTTGTAGATAATTTTACTCCCTATAAGCTGTCTGCAAGTCACTTTTCGCTAAAATTGATGGTTTTCCCTGCAAAGTGAAAAAACTGTTTTCCTCACTTATTTGTTTAAATAGAAAAGTTAGCTAATAAAAGTTTTTGACTCACAAGATGAGAGATGTCTTGTATTATGTTCCTTTAGACAATTTTATAGGACTTTTTTCGAGTAAAAATTTAATTTCCTTGGTCTATATGTATAAATAAAAGCATTTCACATTTATATACCTGAAATTTCTCGTGGCAGAAAAACGAATCTTGGTACAAATCCGTACACTAATAAATCCTTTAACGATTTTCTAGGTATTTCAGTATCCTTTAATTGACGACAATGAAGGTGTTAGCACTATAAACAGATGGAGATACGGAGAAATCACAACACAAGATTTACTAAAAGCACTGTTCACTTGCCTTCATATCTAATACAAATATGAACAAATTGTAAATTATTCTCTCAATATGTACAACAAATTTAAATTATCATTATTACAGACAGTTTTGTTATCCAACTTGTAAACAAACATCAAAAGTACCAGTCATGGTGAGCTTTGATTCTTGCGATTTATTTTCGATTATAATAATAAAGTTGTTTGTGACATTACACTATAATCTGGGCGGTCACGTAATTTCCTAATTGTTTTCAATCACGATCCGTATTCCGGATAAAACTTCATCACTACTAGAACACAAATAAAGGGATATAACCGGAAACGCGGAGATTTTGAAGATATAGCTGCTTTAATTTGTGCTGAAATTTGAAAGAAAACACAAGGTGTAAGTATTCCGTGTACAGAGTGAACTTGAATTGCTGGTTGACCATTACAGGGAAACGGAAAGAGCAAACGAGAAACCGCAAGCGAGTATCTTTGTGAAATGATTAAGAAGTATTTAACCTAAACATATTCGTAAGTTTACCACCCTATGACGTCATGGATATTAATTTTGTCAATATCGTTACATCATACGAAAGTCCTCTTTTCTATCGACAACTTTCATTAAAAAAGTTTCTCGGGACCTCTTTCCCTTCAAAAGACAAATTAATTATTATTAATTATATAATTTACCTTGGTTAAATATTGTTTATGAAAATAACATTGATTCTAAAATTAATATATTTACCGATTTATTGAATTATGTGTTTGACAAACATGCACCTGTTAAGCAGATAAGAGTGACTAAACCTCCGGCACCATGGCTCACTCCTAATTTAAAATTAATAATGAAGGAAAGGGATAAAGCGTTACAAAAATTTAAACAAAATCGTACTGAAAACAACTGGTCTATAATTAGACCAGTTGTTTTCAGTTCAAACAACTTCGTAATTATAGTTTGTCCATGGTTAGAAGTGAAAAAAAAAAGGTTATTTACAATCAGCCTCTCGGAAAAATAGTTCTAAAGCCACATGGAATGCACTTAAACAGTTATATGTTCGATCTAATAAACAGTTTCATATTCAGATGATTTAAACGATCCTGACGAAATCAATAGTTATTTTGCTTCGTTTCTTGAAAATGTTAATAATAATTGTGACAATCTAATAGAATTTTATAATGACAATTTAAAAAATCCTAATTGTTTGTTTAATTCTTCTCTTACATCTATTAATGAGGTGAATAGTATTTTGAATAGAATAAAAACTGAGAGTACTGGAACAGATGGTATATCTTGTACAATTCTTAAATATTGTAGTCCTTTTATTGATCAATACATAACACACATTATAAATTGTTGTATTGGAGCAAAATATTTCCCATATTCATGGAAAGTTGCTATTGGTAAGCCTATACCTAAAAATAATTCTCCTTTGACGTTTTCAGATTAAAACAGAAAAGAAATTTTATTATTTTATCCTAAATTAAATGCTGCCTGACTCACAAAATGGCTTTAGAAAGGGCTATAGTACAACAACAGCATTAACTGTTGTTACTAATGATCTTTTAGAAGCATTTGACAAAGGGTTGGTTAGTGTTCTGGTGTTACTGGATTTTTCAAAGGCCTTTGACACTATAAACCATGGATTAATTTGTGCCAAAATGAAATACTATGGTTTTGATCACTCTGCTGTAGAGCTTATCTCAACTTATTTAAGCGATCGATCTCAAAAAGTTGTTGTAAATAATTGTTTTCCCTCAAACTTAAATATAAAGTCAGGTGTGCCGCAGGGATCAATTTTGGGTCCATTGCTTTTTATAATTTACACTGCTGATATTTTAAATTCTGTTTCTGATTGTAAAGTGCAGGCCTATGACACCGTTTTTTATTCACACTTTTTAGTTGAAGATATAGCAAGGACTGGTGACCTTATGAATTCTGTACTTAATAATATCTTACAATTGTCAACAGAGCATAACTTGATGCTAAATCCTAATAAATCGAAGTTAATGTTGTTTGATAGTAAAAATAAAATTAATATTGTGAAATCTAGTTTAAGTATCAATTTGAATGGCGTCATCTTGCCTATAGTAGATGAGGCGAAGAGCCTTGGGATAATTTTTTACTCTGATCTTAGATTTAAGGGGCATGTAAAAAAACTTATGCAGAAGGCATATTCTAGTTTAAAGGTAATTTTTTCGAGTCGTCATATTTTAAACTTTAATTTACGTAAAATGTTGTGCGAGTCGCTTGTTTTATGTCATTTTAATTACTGTGACTTTATATATGGCTACTATCTTGACGAATTTGATAAAAATCGTATTCAAAAAGTTCAGAATTCATGTTGTCGTTCCATATTTGGATTAAGAAAGTCTGATCATATTTCTCACAAAATTAAGGAATGTAACTGGCTTAATATGAATAATCGGAGAGCTCATCATCTTACTACATTTGCTCATAAAATATTGATATTCCCAATTCATCAGTTTTGCTCAAAAACAAATTTAAAAAACGTTCCAATATCCACCAAAGAGATATTAGATTTAAAAATACTTTTACCCTTCCACATCATCGTACAGCTATGTTTATGAGAAGTTTCATATATAATGCAGTTACCATTTACAATTCGATACCTAATCAATTTAAAGTTTTTAATATTAACAAATTTAAATATAAATATAAAAAATATATATTTAGCAAACAATAGGGTTATTTTGCTATACATTAACCGCGCCTGCCCGTCTCACTTTTAGACATTTTTAATGTGATTACATTTTTTTTTAATTTTAATTAGCTTATACTTTGCTTACTTTTTTTTGCGAATTGAAAATTGTCAATCCCTAAAAACCACCCCCTATGACAGTAATCATTAAAAAATAATGTTGAGATATATTATTCAGCAACTTTATAACTTAATTTATTTTTTAATTTAATTATAATTTTAATTTATATAATTTATTCATATAGTGATATTAAATTAAGATTTCTTTTCTGTTTTAATTTTTTATTATTTATTTGGCCAGTTCTGGCCAATTGTCCGAGAAAAATGAAAAAAAAAAAAAAACAGTCATGAAATTACACAATAGTTATAGAAACAAGTGTAGGATGTAATAGTTATTATTTACACCAAAAAGGAGGTAAGTATTATTTACCAGTCGAGGACGATTTTGCGCCCGAGCGGAGCGAGGGCTGGCAATAGAGTCCGAGACTGATAAATTATACTTAACTGCTACGTGGTGTATAACATTTTATCTTCTCCCACAGTCAATTTCAAAAATTTAGATGACATTATTGTAGTTGCAATTCCAGATTCTAAAAATGAAATGGCCAACAGGATTCTTTACAATGACACTTCAACTCCAGGTTGTCATAGTACGTCGCATCATGCTGTTTTAATGGATCAGTCAGACATATTGAGCCTCCGGCGACTGAAATTGAGCGGTCAAATCATTTTGAGAAAAATGTGACACATCAGTAAACGCACAATAATTACCCAGATTTTATAAATGTTATTCAATGTAATAACTGTACAATTACTATAAATGTTCATTCATAATAATTAATAAAATGTTCATCAAATATTTCTGTTTATTTATTTATTCATAAAATTTATAACTCGAAATCGCTTTTTTCTAAAAAATTTTTTACAGAAATTAGAAAATTAGATTATTTTGACTTTTTTCACCAATTATTGCTATTTTGCAACATCGGTAATAAATTTAAACATTTTTAACTTACAGTACTTATATTGTGCAATTATTTGATTTCCCAGTTATGTAAAGACTAGTAAATTTTACGAATACTATACAAGAATACTTTATTGCCACAAATTGATTGTACATTTTAAAAACGTTTAAAATTATTCAAAAAACCAGTGGCGTACAATCTTTTTTTCACATAAAGTCCCCTACTGCCCCAATAACTACGCCACCGGAGTATATTTATATAAAATAGTCCCTACTAAAAAAAATTTCATCCTCCAAATTTTATCACTAAATATTTTTTGCAGTGAGGTTACAGGAAAAATCATATAAATATTTGAAACTTTTAACAGCCTGTATCTCCGTAGGGAAGCGTCCTATCAAAAATTTTTATAGGGCAAACGTTGATTATTTTCATCGCTAGAATACGCCATTAAAGTTTGGCAAAATTTATTATTAATACGCTGTATATATTGGTAATAGGTATATTGATAGCTGGAATCCCAAAAACCCAGGAACTTCGTAATTTTGTTATTGACAGTGACCCTAAGTTTCAAGGTCAAACCAAGGTCGACTTAAAAATATTAACTGAAATACCCTGTTTTTTATGACAAATAATCGATAGAGATCAAATTTTCTGAATATGGGAACATTTTTTCCTGTATATTTTTGAAGGTCAGAGGCCAAACTAATTTTTCTATGAATATTCCGATAAAATGGTTTCCAGCTAAAATTTGTAGTGCTTTGAATGAATATTTAGATGATAACCTTGAACTTGACCTTCGCTACAAGTTGCAGGGTCAAATTAAGATCAACATAATATCAAATGGAATACGTTATTTTTATGACATCAACAGACAGTGTCAAATTTTATGTCGGACTCTGAGATCAAATAAGGTTATTTGAAGGTCAAACTCAGTTTTCAAAAGAAATAGTGGATTTAAAAGTAATAGAATTTACTAAACGTATTCAATTAAAACTATTGTTACGATCTTGACAACAACGTTCCAGGTTAATATTTTCAAGCTGACCTTGATTTGACCTTGAAGCTCAAGGTCAAAGTTAAATCCAAGATCATTGGTTTCTTGACATCCTACGGATTTTATTTGAAACTTTTTTGATAGGACCCATCCTGAAAAGTCATCGGAATGTTCGGGTCTTTTTGGGACACCCTGTATAAAAAAACTGTCACTTTCGACACGGTTGTAGATAATATATCGAATCGTTTGATGGTGGATTTTTTGTGACAGATAAATAGAGATACAGGGTGTTAAATTAAAAAAAAAGTAAAAATTCAGTTTTTCAAAATTTTGTATGTTGCTTTATTTTTTATTTTCCACAAAAATATGTGCATATGTAGTGTCTATCTCAAAAACGATGTAATATTTACGAAATAACAAACCTCTTTATAATTTTTGTAATTCGAGATAAGCTTTTTTGTTGAGATTTTTGTTAATTCTGAACTCTTCTATCTCAAAAACGACTCCCTGCGATAAAATTTAATTAAAAAATTTAGCTATACTCTGTATAATTCAAGTAGATACCAAATGTCCAAAGTACAGATTACTAATGATATAAAAGAACCGGCTCAGTCTGGTAACGCCGATTTCTAATCCCGATAAAGCCCAGCTAAATTCGGACAATCAACGGCGTCGAGATCAAGATAAGATTGTCATTAGATAGGATTTAGTTGGAAACATGTAGGTACGTAAGTAAAATGATTTCAGCGAATGTTGTGACTATTCGAAGATGAGTATATATTTTTTTATATAAATATCTATAGAGCTACTTTAATCATGTAGATTAATTTTATTAGTGATGTGACATATAATTTTTTAAATTGTACATAAAAGTGAATGATATATAATAACACTTAAAGTAAATAATGAAACATCTTTTTCCAGGTACTAGTCCAATAATAAACTCGATATAACAGGCAGTCTATTTATTTAAGTGACAAAATGCTGTACTTTGACTTAATTTTAACAGTGAAATATATTTACATGTTTTTTTTTTAGTAAAATCTACTGGATGTTTCACAATACAGTGACTATACAACCACCAAAGATTCTGAAAACATAGAATCTGAAGATCTTCCTTCAAGGCAGTTTGTTCGCTAAACGAAAACTTCCCGGCCATTTTCAAAGCAATTACTAAAATTAAATGACTTTTTTCCTGATCGTCAAGTTTGAATTTTTAAATTCGTAGCCAACTTTTGAATTTTCGATGATTTTAAAGAACAGCTACAATACGTATTATTAGTTATTCGCATTTTTGTTGAAAACGACAGCCTGTAACTGTAACGCGGATTGAATTACAAATCAAATTTTTACGATTCTAAAATCGCTTGGTGAATTTATCAAAGTTAAGGTTGAGGTGTTGCTGGGAGAGAGCGATTCATGGAAAAAACTTTGAAGCAGAGTTATCTCAACAATTCGTATTTTTCCACCCTTATAAACGTAAATGCATTAGTGTCTCTTTTTATCTAAAAGTGTACTAGTGCTGATTTTCTAAAAATTGCCAGTATTTATGCACTTTTAGTTGAAAAGGGCACTACTAAGCATAAGTCCATTTGGAGAAAGCACTGTTATCTAACTATGCATGTGTGCACTAGTGTTTTACGACTAAACGGGTAAACATTTTGCAAAAATTGCTTATAATTTTGCATCTTTAGTTAAAAATAAGTACACATAAAAGTTGAAGAAAACAACCACTAGTGCTATCTAGTTAATCATGTATGTAATAACGTTTTTTTACAGTTAAACGAAAATTTGTGTAACATTTCAAGAACCATTGGCACTTTTTCCATGTTCAGTTAAAAGGAGTGCACGCAATATTACTTGGAACAGCACATGTGTTCAACTGAATTTTCTCCCGAAGTTTTCCAATATTCGTCGATAATTTTACTAAGTATGCAAAATTATTTTTCTAGCGCCTTCTATTTGACATGATTTAAAAAGCGAGCACCGTAAACTAAAGTCAAAGGCTGAAAGATTTCTCGTTTTTTCTCAAAAATTCCGTTATGCAAAGGCATACAAATTTTATATGATTAGAAAGAGGATAAAAAATCTATCAAGGCATAATAGTACATTATACTATAAGGGAGAGAAATACGTTATTTTGGCAGAGGTGCAATTTACAATGCACCGAGGACAAAATAGCATCTCTCCCGAATGGTATATACTATTTTTTCCACGGTCTCATTAACTTAAAAACACATATTTTGTCATTATGAAGTAAGTAGCACCAGAATTATTGTATTCGGATTTGAGCATTTATTTAGTAGTCGTTGAGTTATTGTCATAACTACAAAATAAACAAACAAAAAGAATTGTCAAATTAAGGTGCTAGTTTGGTTTAGTTTAAAGTTTGTTTAGTGCACAATGAATAATTGTGAGTCGGAAGAGATTGTGGAGGCTGCAAATATTGCAATAAGCAATTTGCTGCCTACGAAGTCAAGATCTTTATACGATATAGCCTACAATCGGTTCAAAAAGTGGTGCGCCGAGAAAAATGTTCAAGTATACAGCGAGAATGTTTTGTTGGCATACTTCAGTGAAAATGCAAAGAATTACAAGTCTTCCACATTATGGGCGCAATATTCTATGGTTAAGTCATGCTTGATAATTTACGACAACATAGATATAAGCAAATTCCCCAAGCTGATCGCATTTTTGAAAAGAACCGGTGACGGATATCAAGCGAAAAAATCGAAAATATTGACAAAGGGTGAAATCGACCGTTTTCTATCAAGTGCAGATGACAAAGAATTCTTAATGATTAAGGTAAGATTACTTTTGTTGTTAGGTATTTCAATTATTAAGTATTTTGATTTTTTATAGGTTGGATTAATTCTGGGGATTGCCGGAGCTTGTCGAACTGATGAACTAGTCAATTTAACTGTAGATGATATTGAGGATGTAGGCTCTTCCTTGATTGTAAAAATTCCAAACACTAAGACAAAGATTCCACGAACCTTTGTGGTTACCGATGTGGGAAATATGCTTGAATTGTTTCGAAAATACCTGTCCCTTCGTCCTCCCCACGTCAAGCATAAGCGCCTTTTTTTGTACTACAAAGCAGGAAAATGTAGTTCGCAGCCAGTTGGCAAGAATACCATGGGAAAAATTCCGAGTGTAGTAGCTTCGTATTTAAAATTACCTGATGCTGCATGTTATACTGGTCACTGCTTACGAAGATCTTCAGCGACATTACTGGCAGATGCTGGTGTGGATATCACGACAATAAAGCGTCATGCTGGTTGGAAATCAACGACAGTCGCTGAGGGTTATGTCGAGAACTCCATTGAAAATAAGACCAAAATTGCTAATCAGGTTTTAGTAGGTACCACTACTAGCGCAATCACAAAAACTGTAAATGTAAGCGAAAGTAATATTCCTTCTAATATTAATTTTGAAAATTGTGCAAATGTAACATTTAATTTAAATGTCAATAAATAATTTCAATGTTATCTTTTTTTTGCATGAAAAACGTTCTCCATAATGTAAACTCCCTTGGGAGCATTATACTCCCTTGGGAATAATCGACTACTTCTGTTTTAATTTTGATGTCATAGAAACTGATTTCTATTCCCGACCGTGGAAAAAAAAAATTATACAAACCCATTTAAAAAAATATACCAATGACGTCACCACTACACAGACTACAATGTGACGAAAAAAAAACACTACACTACCTTACTACGAAACAAATAAGTCTAGGCCTGATGACAGCACTAGTTGTGATTAATTTGATTAGTCAAGCCAAAAAGAGCAGAGTAACAAAAACTTCAAATCAAGATCTGATAATATAATAATAATCATAAAATAATACGCAAATAGTCCTTTTAATGTTACTTATTTTTAACATACTGTATCTGTTCTGGTATTTCCTACATACTTATAATTACAACAGCAGGATTTTACCGTAAACTATGTACCTAGGTAGACTAAACAATGCCTATGTGTAACAATTAACAAGAATAATAATCCGAATATAAAACGAAAGTATTTCATTTTTTCTTCACAACTTTTCAAAGTTAATCCAAATGCCATCTTCCGCCGTAGGGATAAAAGACTTTGTAGACAGTTTTATGGGGACTCTAGTCTTCTTGTTCAAAGTAACCCTGAATTTTCTTAGGATGCTTGTTAGTCCCACCTTAGTCTGCATCACGCCGAATCTTTCTCCTAGAAAAAGAAAAGAGAATATATCTTGTGCTTTTATAGTGCTTAGAGAGCGAAAACCATAGGTATTTTATTGCGTCTGCCTATGAATGGTGTTTTTGTAGTTCGTTTTTGAAGATACCTCAAAAAGGGCACATATTTCATTCTGCTCATACCTCACGTGAAGGTAATTCTAACTTGTATTATGCACTTTGACAGCGTAAATTGATTATTGTCCCTTTGATGCCCTGATGATTCTATTTTGGTCATAAGCAACCAGATCCCATCGGTTTTCCCGGGTGTCACTCGGTCACAACAGATCGGTAAATATGCGCTAGAGAAGCAAAAGGTTATCCATTACACTAAATATGCGCTGGATAACCTAAAAGTTATCTGGCGCATATTTAGAATTAACTGAATCTGTTTTAATGAATCTGTAGTATAGGTAATTATTTGTGGCGCTTGAATTACGCACACAGAGCGTTAAGAAAATAGGTTTCGTACATTTAACAGTCGATTATTTGCCCTATTTTGTCCAAAACAGTTCGGTGCGAAATGTATTCAAAACCTAACCACTTAAGACAGAACTTATCTCCCTCGCATATGTTATATTAAACATTTTGTCGATTTCCTTGACTATTTTAACGATTAATGTAAAACAGATCTTACCTATGCAAATTCTAGGACCTTCACCAAATGGTATGTGGGCGTAAGGGTGTCTTCCTACTTTGTTCTCTTCGCTGAATCTCTCGGGGTCGAAAACAAGTGGATTTTCGTAGTTTTCTTCGTCTTTATGTATAGCCTGAATGGGTATGAAGACTTTGGTGCCTTTTTCTATGACTACATCTTCGCCGGGAATCTTATAGTCTTCGGCAGACACTCTAGTTAGGAATGGAACTGGTGAATAGAGCCTTAGAGTTTCTACAAAATAAAAATGCTTTTTAGTGTATCTTACAGACCGAGAATACAATAATGTTTTATTTTAGGTTGTTCTCATACAAACTGGACAATTTTTTGCGAACGACAGACTACACTTGTAAACACCACAACTACAGCTTCAGAACAAGATTTAGAGATTGACACGCCCCAAAGTCTGGAATCTCGAACAAACCTATCCAGTTTGACTACGATAGAATGGCGAATATTTATTCAGCGGGTTTTGGAAATTGTGGTAACAAATCGATTGCGACAGCGAAATGTACTAACCGTCAATGACTTGCTTCAGATACTTCAGTTCGCTCAAGGAGTCGTAAGTCATCTTGTTGTCGTGTTTGGCTAGAACCGTCTTGATTTCTTCTCTGACTCTGTCTTGGATGTCCTGATGCTGAGCCAACTCGTAGAGAGCGAAAGTCATGGTGGTGGAACTGGTCTCAAAGCCGGCTATAAAGAAGACGAAACACTGAGCAGCAGCTTCGTCCATGGTCAAAGTTCGCCCATCACCTAAAATATTTTGACAATTCATAATTGTTTTTTTACCCAGTTTTGCGATTTTGGACGGAAAAAAGTCATAGTACCGTTGTTACCTTTGTTCCCTTCCTCCTCAGCTATCTTATTCTCCATGATACCGATGAGTAGCTGCAAGAAGTCGTTCCTGTAGATATTGTTTTTCTGTCTGTAAGCAATGGTCTCTTCAACCACCTTCCTGAAGAAACTAGTAACTTCTCTTGGAAATGTGATTATTCCGAGCTTTCTGGCTATGTTTGGAAAACTATTGGCAAACGTTAATGCGACAATTTGGCGGGTACTTCTCTTGAAAAGTCTCCTGCCGTGTTCCCTGAAGGGCGAATTTACATCCTTGAAGCTGTTACATTCCAAGCCAAAGGCGCAGGAGCCGATGATGTCGGTCGAAAATTTGCCTGAAACGTTGACCCATCTGTCAAATTTGACACATAACCAACAACACTCATGTTCTTTATTGTTAGCCAAACAAAAAAGTATTTAATTAATTTAATTTTTCCAGTGAACGGTAAACTCAATTAAAGGATGAATAAATATTCATCCATAACTAACAATAAAATAAAATTACAGTTATACTTTCAGTCAGGTCACTCAGAGATTCTAATCATGGTAAAACGTGTATGTTGCAATAATTCATATCTTTCATGAAAGGAACAAAAAACAGTGGGTCAAGTATTGAACCCTGAGGCACGTCTGATGTTTGACTAAATATATCAGATTTGTAACCACAGTACTGAACAAAATTAACGCGATAGATAAGACATGATTTCAACAAGTAAAAGATATGTGTGTTACCAAGTGGTATATCGTGACTACACCGTGTCCACCTATACTCCGCGGTCGAAAATATAGAGAGTGACTCATCGCTAGCTTTTGGACTAGTAAGGGGGATGAAGCGTGCCGGGAACGAAAATCCATTGGCGTGTCTGCGTAAAAGGCAACAAGATATAGAAAATATTGAAAAAATATAATAAAACATAACATCTAATATTTTTTACGGTTTGCTATAACCGGCACTTTGATCCATTTTAATTATTACAGCATTTTAAAACGTCCCAGTTGTATTTTTTTAATTTATAAATTCATTATAGCCGTGGAAATAGATCTCTCGTCTACGCTTATGCTATGACGTTTCTCAGGACGGGTAAATCAAGTCCGTTTACACCCATTAAAAAAGCATTTCCCTATTCCCTACCAAGTGCAAAAGACAGAGATAGAATATAGATCGACGTTCAGTGTAACTGAGTCTATAGACGAGTATAGATTATGTCGATGTGCGTAGCGAGCGGCACAAAGATAAATAATATTGAACCGTATAAAAATCATTTTATATTTTATACGCATTATGGTAATAGTGTTTTTATATTATGTCTGAGTCACTCTCTATAATTTCGACCGCGGAGAATAGTGCGCGTAAGTCCAATATCTAGGTTAATAAAATATATAACTTAATTTTTTTCAACAGAGTTGCCAACTTTCCCGAGCTGCACAAAATGAAAATATATTTGCATGTTCAGTTTTTCCTAGGCAGGTATCAACTTAATTTTTTTAAATGGAAACCTATATTTTGTATGGCATTATCGAATTCTACGTGAAAAACTAGCGGAACTTTGTGTTATGGCCCCTATTAAAATATTGATACTTTTCTAGATAATCGACTTTTAATTTTTTTCTTATGTTTCTTCTTCTAGTAGTTGACATAATTATGATTGTATGACAGCTAGGAATTTTTTTTTTTTTAGGAACTGTAGAGTGAAGATGGCTCTTTCAAAAAACGTATCAAAAGTTGACCTGCGATATACAGGGGCAAAAAAAATCATGCCAAACCTGACAATTTAAAATTTGAAAAATCTCGCCTTTTTAAAAAATTTCAACACCCTGTGTTTTATGATTTCATTAGATGCCTTTCTGCAGACCCTACAATTTTTTAATAGCTTTCCCTATACCTAAGTCGCGTAGTTTTTGCAAAAAAAAAAAACATTTTTATGTAAAATACCGGATTTGCGCCCGTTCCTTTGTCGGGAAAAACGCAGTGAGCGCCTGTCAGGCAATAAAATAAATTTGTGACAATCAGTTTACATGTCATTTCATCTTCTATTGAACATTCACGTGCTAGTTCAGATAAAGTACTTACTAAACGTGCATACAATGAACTATTCAAAGGAAGAATTAGTGAAAATGTTGTATGCCTTAGGAGAAGCTCATGGAAATTGTTTGCTAGCAGCACGTATTTACAAAGCAAATAATCCAGATTTACAGATTTCCACGTGCTGACTGTTTTGAAAACGTGAAGCAAAGGTTTGAAAGAACAGCAATTGCAAATTATGAGAAAACTACCAGGAGACATGAAAGTAACAATAATAATATTCAATTTAATGTTGTGGCGTCTGCTGTTGAAAATCCAAATATTATTGTCAGGAAAATAAGTAATAACCTTGGAGTTTCCAAAAGCTTGACAAATAAGATATTGAAGAAGTATAAGTTTCATCCATATCATATTGAAAAACATCAAGCACTGTTACCTTAAGACCACCTAAACCGCCCGCAATTTTGCCACTGGGCACTGGATAAAATTCAACAAAATCCAAACTTACTGACGAATTCACATCTTCAAACACATGCTTACCCAATCGTCACAACTTTCACCACTACGCTGACAATAATCCCAGATTATTGAGGGAAATAGATAATCAGCATCCTTTCAAAGTGAACGTGTAGGCTGGAATTTGTGGAGAACATATTGTTGGACCGTACTTTTTTTAAGGCAATTTAAATGCCATATTTGCATTTCTTTCAAAATGAACTTCCCCCTCTTCAGGTACATATGCCCGCTGATTATTTGGTTCAACAATGGTTTCAGCGTGACGGTGCCCCTCCACATTCCACTTTGGCTGTAATGTGATTATTTTATTGTTATTATACTTTTCCTATTACGTATTTATCTTTCAGGTTAGAGAATACCTAAATCACGTGTATTCAAACCAGTGGTTAGGTCGTGGTGGTCCAGTTACTTGGCCCGCACGTTCGCCTGACTTAAATAGTCTGGACTTTTTCTTGTGGGGTTATATCAAGGAGCGAGTATACGAAGTACCACCAACGGATATTCAAGGCTTAAAATAAAAGATTCAAAACGAGTTTCTAACTATAACACCTCAAATGTTAATAAATGTCCACATTCATTTTCATCGTAGATTAATGCTTTGTGGAGAAAACAACGGTGGACAGTTTGAACATTTATTTTAAGTTAGCTTGCGACTAGGGGTATTCTTTTTTAAAAATTCTATTCATCCAAATTTTTTAATCTCCAATTTCACTAATAACTTTTCTAACTACGGTAACAGTGCTTGATTTTCAATATGATACGGATGAAACTTCTTCTTCGATATTTTATTTGTCAAGCTTTTGAAAACTCCAAGGTTACTACTAATTTCCTGGCACTAATATTTGGATTTTCAACAGCAGACGCCACAACTTTAAACTAAATATTATCGTTGTTACTTTCATGTCTCCTGGCAGTTTTCTCATAATTCGCATTTGCTGTTCATTCAAACCTTTCCTTTACATTTTCAAAACAGTGGGAATCTGTAAATTTGGATTATTTGCTTTGTAAATACGTGCTGCTAGCAAACATTTCCCATATTTTGCTAATTCTTAATCACTTGTAGCGATTTTGTGGTTTTTTGATTTTATTTACAAATAAATGGTGACTTTCCATACGGACTTATTTATTGAACTCAAATATCTAAATTTTTCAGTTATTAATTTTTATTTTAAATAATGTAGCTAGACCACCAATAAATTTAATAAAAATAAATACCCTACAATATTTTTCCCGACAAAGGAAAGGGCGCATATCCGGTATTTTACATAAAAATGTTATTTTTGCAAAAACTACGCAACTTAGGTATAGGGAAAGCTATTAAAAATTTGTAGGGTCTACAGAGAGGCATCTAATGAAATCATAAAATACAGGGTATTCTATTTCAAAAAGTCGAGATTTTTCAAATTTTAAATTATCAGGTTTGGCACGATTTTTTTCGCCCTCTGTATATCGCAGGTCAACTTTTGATACGTTTACTGAAAGAGCCATCTGCACTCTACAGTTCCTGAAAAAAAATAATTTCTAGATGTTATACGATCATAATTATGTCAATTACTAGAAGTGACAAAACATAAGAAAAAAAAATTAAAAGTCGATTAACCCGAAAACTATCAATATTTTAATAGGGATCATAACACAAAGTCCCGTTAATTTTTCACGTAGAATTCGATAATGCCATAAAAAATATAGGTTTCCATTAAAAAAATATTAAGTTGAGACCTGGCCAGGAGAAACTGAACACCCTGTACATGCAAATATATTTTCATTACAGCAGCATAGATCAGTAATATCTCACCTAAAATTTCCTTTATGTCGGCTTCTTGCTCGTTGTCGATGTGACCTTCAACATACTTTTCTAGAACCAGACCACAGTCCACTAGAGTGCTAAACATGCTCTTTAACTTGCCAGAGGTGAATGTCGGCGACAGTTTGGTCCTCAGATTCCTCCATTTTACGCCACCGATAGCAAAGAGGTGGCCACCTAAAAAGTATTTTTAAACGGTCGAGCAAAGAGGTGTTTTCGCCAAACAATAGAGTCAGTCAAAAATCATCCTCAAAACGAGCATTTTAAAGATGCCTTCATTAGGAAATATTCTCTACTTTGATTAGTAGACACTATCTGCTCCCTTGCACAATTTCTCACACCTTGAACTATAGAAAAACTTACTCATAGGATCGTCTTTTTCGTTAGTGTAAAGCCCCCTTTCCACAAAGTTATGGAAATCCTTTGTCATCACTTGTTTTACCAGATCCAGATCCATTACTACCAAGTTGCCACGAGTTATAGAATAGATACCAAAATATTTCCATCCTGAAATAGATCGCAAAATTAAAATCCACAACAAAATGTTTGACGCTTACATCTTCTATGAAAGGTGATTTTACTTGAAGGAAATGCACCGAGTTTTAATGATGACGATAAATTCCTGCCTTGACTTAAATTTGTACTCACCTTTAGATTTTGCTTGCCTGTATAAATCGACCATTTGTTCTCCAAGAGGCTTATTTATACTAAATGGGGATTGAAAGTTACCCCAAGGCACTACAGGTTCAAGATAGGGTATGTTCCTCTTCTTCCAATACTGGTAGGACCATGAAATGTATGCATAGCCCACTGCTATCACCGCAGTCAAAAGGGCTAGCAAGTCCAGCAACAGGGACCCAGAATAGAAGGACATGGTCGAGCTGCCGGAGAATATTTATATAATTTTTCAATAATTGTAATCTATTTGGACAAAAGATTTTTTGTAATTGATTACGAATGGTAGACCAGGGTCGATAATTTTTTAAACCAAAAAAAAAAATTATAGTAGAATGAAACCCATTGGAAAAGAGAGGGAATATAACAGAAATGAAAGGAAACATAATTTACGAGCCATCTGAGGTCGGGAAGGGGTAGGGGGTGAGCTTTTAAGGGTAAAAAACGGTTTCCCTTGATTTCCAGAAAAACTACAAGTCTTATGGTAAAAAGTTAAATGACAACGTTGTAGTTAATAAAAAGATCTACAACTTTTGTATTTACACTTTTTTCACATAACCTCAAAATTTATGTGAAAAATTCAAATAACCAAGTTTTTGGTTTTTTATTTTTATCTTTTACAAACAAATTTTTTTTTCACGAAATTTGGTGAAAACTTACCTATTTATGTCCCAAACACGCTGTAATTTTTTTGATTTGAAATATTTATTTTTTCACCTTATTTTTACTTAATATCGAAAAAGCACCCTAATTTTCAATCGAAAATTCTCACGTCAAAATATCTGCTTTTTTAAAAACGTCGGTGGGCTTTTTCTTCGTTGATATCTCTACTTTCTGATGGTGTAAAAAAAAATATACATTACTATGGTAAGTTTTCTCAGGAAATGCAAAGAAACGAAAGAAGATTCTACAACTTTCTCAAAATATTGTAGATGTCTTATTAAATATTAACTTTATTAACTTATTTGGTTGTTAATTATAATAGTATATTTCGACTTGTAATTTTTTTGTTTATCAATGTAACATGGAATCTTACGTTTTTCGAGTAATTAAAGTGTAAATTTTAATAAATAGCTCAAAATTGTACATAATGATTAGAAAAAAATTTTCGGATTCTAGTTCGTTTCTTTGCATTTCCTGAGAAAACTTACCATAGTAATGTATATATTTTTTTACACCATCAGAAAGTAGAGATTTCAACGAAGAAAAAGCCCACCGACGTTTTTAAAAAAGCAGATATTTTGACGTGAGAATTTTCGATTGAAAATTAGGGTGCTTTTTCGATATTAAGTAAAAATAAGGTGAAAAAATAAATATTTCAAATCAAAAAAATTACAGCGTGTTTGGGACATAAATAGGTAAGTTTTCACCAAATTTCGTGAAAAAAAAATTTGTTTGTAAAAGATAAAAATAAAAAACCAAAAACTTGGTTATTTGAATTTTTCACATAAATTTTGAGGTTATGTGAAAAAAGTGTAAATACAAAAGTTGTAGATCTTTTTATTACCTACAACTTTGCCATTTAACTTTTTTTCATAAGACTTATAGTTTTTCCGGAAATCAAGATAAACCGTTTTTTACCCCTAAAAACTCACCCCCTTCCCCTTCCCGACCTAAGATCGCCCGTAAATTATTATTTTTTTCATTTCTGTTATATTCTCTTCCTTTTCCAAAGGGTTTCATCCTACTATAATTTTTTTTCACTTTTTACCATTTTTGAAGGCTTAAGCACTGGTCTATGGGTATTATTAAAAGTTACAACTACCACCGTTTTCTATATACGTATAAGTTCGAAAATTGAATAAAGTAAGAAAAAATATTTATTAACACTTATCACATTCTCCTGGAAAAGGTTTTTTATTTTTATATTTAGAAGTGCCTCGTTTTAATTTGACGCTAACGGTGATGTGCATTATTTCTAGATTATTATCTAGGAGGCCCATCTAGATAAAATTATTAAAATACGTTTATATTTAATAATAAATAATTTTTCATCTTACTTTACATAAAAAACATTTATTCATGTCCGGTGTAATCTAAAAAAATGTTTGAAAAAAGAATTAATTATCATAATAAACACACATGGTCAGAAGAAAATCCATGCTTTATAGGAAGTCCAGTCACTGAAGGCAAAAATAAGGTAAAAGCTCCCAATTTTTTCAGATAGCATGGATTTTCCTGAATATTTGCATACAAACTCATCTGACCCCCCACTTCAACAGTTATATTGTCTAGATGTGTGCTTTTTCTATTTTTTTTTTCTTTTCCATGGCCAAAAAAATAGAAAAAAAGGTTTTTAACAGTTTAAAATATTCTTTTGATGCATTCACAATGTATTGCATTTATTTTGTTATTCATTAGAAAGCTTACGACTCATTACAAAGTTGCAACCCTTAAAAACCATCCCTTATAGTAAAATAAACAAAAAAAACCTGAATAGGAAACATTTCTGAGAAAAATTTAAATCTATGTTTTAGTATGTAAATTACGCCCCCTAACAGCCGAGCTACGAACTTGAAAACTATTTCCTGTGATTTCTGTTGGTTGATTTATTAATTGTTATAGGGCCTAGACTTTCCGTTTATTTATGGCATTGCTATTTTTATTCCTATTATTTGTTTATTACTTGTTATCGAGTTGAGATCAACAACAGATTCACATGAATTGTTAAAAATGTTTATCATCAAATAGATTTAAGTGATATGACGTGAAGCAATCTTTTTAAAAATACTATAACCTCGTTTAGTTAATAATTAAATATGACTCAAACCACCTTGAATTGTCTCTTGTATTTTAAGATGATTCAAAAACCTTATAGTCCAGACGCTATCTGTTTCAAAAAGTCCATATTTGGGTGAATCGTATATCCACGCAATTTTTAGCTTTTTGGCTTTCAAATATCACTAGAAATTATAATTTTTCTATGCGCATAAAAAAAAGTGGGCTTTTGGGACTTTTGGCGGCATAATATGTTAAAAAAAATCGAAAAATGTCATTTTTTTCCTATTTAATTATGTATCTTCTCAAGAGTTGATTTTAGGCGAAAATGGAAGAGGAAAAAAATGTTTGTAATTAATTTTTTTACAAAATATGTCTAGTTACAAATCGAATGAATCACGATCATTATTGTAAAAAATCGAAAAAATCGCCAAAAATGGGGTTAAAAAACATTACTTTTTAGGGATTTTTTTTTAGGGTCTTTAAATTGGGTATAGGACCTTTATACTTGGCTCAAGAAAACTTCATGTTATGTAGAATCATCACACCAAATTTCATCAAAATCGGTTCGATAGATTTTGCATAATAATGTTGCAATCCAGATTTTGAAAAAAAAATTGTAAATTTTCAAAATTTTGCACAGCAAAGACCAAGGCCCTTAGATACTTGAAAATATAATCACATATCGAATGGCTCTCAAGCTTTCAAACGCTTTTTGAAAAATTCGAATCCGTTAATTAGGAGAGTTCTGGCGCTTGTTTAAACATTGGTCGAATTTTTGTACTTTTGTATAAATTTTTTGTATAAATAATTTGAATAATTTTCATTTCTAGTGATATTTGAAAGCCAAAAAGCCAAAAATCTCCGTGGATTACAATTTTTAATTACAAGGAGGTTTTTTCAGCACAATGTTTTTTTTTTATGATAGGAAAATCTTTCTGAAGCCTATTCAATGCAGATATTTTGTTAGAGTTAATCAATTTCTACTTATGGTTAAAACATATTTCCCTCAGCCAATAAACATCTAAAAATAAAATATACAAATTACCTGAAATTCCTTCCAACGCAGATAGATAAGCGTTAATATGGTTTTATTCAGATAAACTTATCAATCACCAACTTATCAATATTTCCGAATCACTAATTTGTTAAAAAAACTTAAATAAACCCCCTTATCAAACAACTACAATCAAAAATTAGGCAATACTGGTTTACTAACAATAGTAGATATACTTCTCTGTCACAGTTCAAATTACATACTGAAGATAATGAACCAGAAGACAAGCACTTATATTTAATTCTCGTTGCCACAAAGAGATAACATTTATCATATTTTGTAAACCTTACAGTTTGCGTCTTCTTATTTGTAATTATCATCAAATATTTTTCGATTATAATCCAGAAATCTGCAAATCATATCTTATCTTCTTCATATCTCGGATTGCATCAGAAATCAAATTTTTAAGTTTTTAAAATAGCATGGTAGTTTGTCAATGCCAGGGTTGAGGTGTTGCTGGGAGAAAATGATGCAGGGAAAGGTTTACATTAAAGCAAAGACGGTTTTCCAGTTATCTCAATAATTCAAAATTGAATGCACTACTGTTCTTTTTTTAACTAAACTTGTATGAGCGTAAATTTCGTGCATTAGTGGTCTTTTCAATTAAATGAACATTCATCCAAATTTTACAATCATCAGTGATATTTGTACAAGTTTAGCTGGAAAAAGCACTAGTACACGTAACTTCAATTGAAAAAACCACTCGTGCTACCTAAAATACGTGTACACTAGTGTTTCTTTCAGCTAAAAAGGAATTTATCTAAATTTTACAAAGTCTATTAATAGTTTTGATCATTTAATTGAAAAAATAACTAATATGTGTAAGTCTAGTTAGAGGAAGACCTGTGCACTGTAAACACTAGTGTTATCTAAGTAAATATGTGTACACTAGCGTTTTTATAAATAACCAAATATATGAGCAAATTTTACAATCATTTAGCCCGTTTGGTTAAAATGAGTAATAATACAACTAGTCTAATTCTAGTTAGCATGTGTATCCACTAGTGCTGTCTAACTTAATATGTGCGCACTAGTGTTTTTTAGCTTATGGGCATAGGAATCTTTAAAACTTGATTCACATTTAGTTGAAAAGAGTATTAGTAGTAAGTCTAGTCAGAGAAAATCCACGCTCTTCATGCATTAGCAGCAGCTGAACACTAGTGTGCACTTATTTGTGCACTAGTGCTCTTTTCAGCTAATCACGCAAATTTTACAAGGGTCATTGGTATTTTTGCAAGTTCAGTTACACTGAGCACTAGCTCACTATCTAATTACACAACTGTGTACTAGTGTTTTTAACTAAACGGGTATTTGTAAACATTTTACAAAAATTGTTGATATTTTTGCATCTTTAGTTAAAAAGAACACTAAAACACATATTGAGTTGCAGAAAAGACCTGTGCACCGAATGCACTAGTGCTATCCAACCAATTTTGTGTGCACTAGTGTTTTTTGTTTCAGTTAAATGGGTTTTTGTGAATATTTTATAAAAATTATGTGTATTTTTACATGTTTAGTTGAAAAGAACACTAGTGCACGCAGTTTCAGTTGGAAAAACACTCGTGCATTATTTGTACTACAGCTGTCCAATTAAAATTGCATTAATAGTACCTATCCCATTAAATGCTATTTTTTGGTAAATAGTCTTTCGTGTAAATTATATAAAATCCTATGATATTTTCACACGTTTAGTTAAAGAGAGCACTAGCACACTAATGCTAGCAAATTACACAAGTGTGCACTAGCATTTTTACAGCTAAACGGGTATTTATAAACATTTTACAAAAACTGTTGGTATGTTTGCAGTTTTCCTTAGTAAGAACACTATACACAAATTGAGTTGCAGAAAAGACCTGTGCACTGAATGCACTAGTGTTATCCAACAAATTATGTGTGCACCAGTGTTTTTTTTCCAGTTCAGAAATTTTATAAAAATTGCTATTTTTGTAAGTTCAATCGAAAAGAACGCTAGTGCACGCAATTTCAATTGGAAAAACACTCGTATATTTCAGGTACTACATCTGTCCTATCAAATTTGCACCCATATAAGTTATAAATAATTGACATTATTTCATTATTTATAGATTACCTTTAACATCGTCAATTAAAATAAGTGTATCTATAATAAACTATATAAAAAATATTTGTACATACATTTATTTTTACGTCACGCTAATTTTCAATGTAAGTATAATTTAAGGACAAAGTAAAGTAATGATTTAATATCTTTGATTTATAACAGTATAATAAAACCTCATTTTGATTACTATTCGACAATATTATTTAATTGACATTAATTTAAATAAGTTACATCTGTTGCAAAATAAATGAGGTTTCTTTCAGATCTAAAAATATGCAAGTACAGTAAGTAGGTACCTATATGTACAAAAGATTCTATGCTGATTGGCTGTTAGAATTTGTATAAAATCCAAAACTCAAATAATTCTGCATAAACCATTTATTATCAAAACATTTATCAGAACATTTATCAACTAATCTTAAAATACATAGTGATGGTACTTAATTATCATACAAGCCAAATAAATAATTTGTTTGTACAAATGTAATTGTCAACAAAGAGAAATATTTGTTGTGAAATACAACAAACTGTCTAATTGTAAGATAGGATATAAGAAATTATATTTTTTTTATATTTTATCCACAATCACCTTATAATCGGACTTTTATCCACATCTATCTAAAGTGATACTTTATCCACTAGTGGAATAATAAAAAAATTATAAACCTATAATAAATTAAATTTAATTTATTTACTTATTAACATTAACATTTACATTTATAGTAATAGACATTTTGTTTTTTGTTTTATCACATTTAACTTCCTTTCCGTTAATAACAACCCTTGTAGCATTGTTGCCATCATTTTCGGAACGCATA
>NW_019416721.1:34345-68200 GCF_000390285.2 Anoplophora glabripennis | reverse complement strand
GTAAAATTAAAGCGTAAAAATGACAAAAAGAAGCTTATAATCTAGTTTACTTAACTCACTTGTACACATTGACATTAGTGACAGGCGATGTTTAATTTTATTTTGAATAGCACAAGCCTACTATGCGAAACTAAAATGAATGAAAATAAAATTGGATTTACAAATTTTCTACAAAGGTGTTTCTCTTAAAAATGGTTGCTTTAATCCAAATTTTGCAAGAGACCAATTCGATAGACAATTGAACACTTTACACGAAAATAGTGCCCGTTTGACAAAATTAGCAGTGGCGTAGAAAATATTTTTAAAAAAGGGTCACGTTGACCCCGTCTCTACGACACTGCTGCTCATAAAATTTTGAGCAGTACATCCAACGAATTCTAACCACTAGAAGGAACTTAAAATAACTTAACTTAGGAAATAAAATAAGGATTGAATAAAATATATTTGAACTGTATTTGGTTTTATAATTAATGGTTCCCAGATCTACAAATCGGGATACCCCTAGGACAGGATGTCTCGATTAGTAAATGTGGAAGCCCCATACAGAGGAATGGATCAGAAAATAATTTCTAGAACTCTTTAAGACTAATTCTACGTATATCAAACTAACAGTTCAAGTATTGTGAAACTATTCTTAGACGATGTTCGACGATGTAAGAGTGGCCTTACGTAAACTTTCGTTCTACTTCCCATAGTTCAAATGCCCTGTGCCAAACTTGTTGAAAGTACAGTGGCTATATGCAAGACAGTGGCGACAATAGCGACTAAACCNGGCGTACTGTCAAAAAAGGCAAAATATTAAAATTTACAAAATACCAATACACATTTGAAAGGATTACTCATTTTATAAATAATTTTTACATATTGGTGATATAATGAGACGGTAAAAATTAAAGTAAAATTAATAAACTGTTTTTACTATACTCAAATTGTTTTGACTGATTAATAAAATGCTCTTATCCAACACTTGTATATAATGATACTATAATTTCTTTGGTTTTAAAGGAATAATGTGGCCTATAAGTCACTAGTGAGTTATAAGTCTTATGACTTGTCACTAGTAAGTTATGACATAAAACCCACTAGTGACTTCTATGGAATTCTAAACAGTTTCTTAACAAATCAGCTTTTGCTGCACCACTTAAACCGTTTGTCAAGAAGTACCCAACAAGTATTTTCCAATGACTATTTATAGCTACAACCATAAAAACAAGAATTTCCGTAGCTTTTGGAATATTATCCCCATATACTTCAGTGCCGACATCAACATATCCAGTGAATCGTTTCCTATTCCACTCAACACTTTGCATTATAGACGTTTCTCAAATACCAAATTGCCCAAAATTTCACTGCTTGTTTCTCTTACTTTCATTTTAATAGCAGCCATTGCTTCATTTGTAAATCCAGGTGTCTCCATCTGTACCACTTAGAAATTGTTTTTGTATGTGGCAAAACCATGATAAAACTTCTTGCATAATTATAAGCATCTGTTGAATAAAAGCTTAACGTTAAGGCAAACGACCTAAGCGCAGTGAATACTTTTTAGAGATTGTCATTTTCTTGGTCTTTGACAGATTTCACCTAATATTCCAGGTGCTGATTCCTAAAATTACATATTGTTTACAGACACAGAAAGAATAAGTATTTTTCAACTTACATGAATGATACATTGAGCAGTTTCTGTAAAGTCATATTTCCTTTTCAAAAATTTCAGAAGAGAATTAAGGCTACAAATTCTGGCTTTTAGACGACTCTTTGCCTGATGCAGACTTCGGATCTTTATTGTTTGCATTGTTTGTTTATTTTTTTCTTACAAATATTCCAATTTTTTCTTGCTCTTTTTGGACTATCCATGTCAGAAGTATGACATTCTCCAAGATATCGTGGATAAGGCATTTTCCTAAAATTGATGAATTATCTATTCCAGATGTATTTTATATAAATAATACTTACGGTAGTATTTATATAAAATAAAATGGTTATATATAAATAGGTAACAGGTAGAATTTTCTTGATATTTTTTAAAATGTACTGAATAAAAGAAAATCTTAGATAGGTAAGCAGATAGCAAAATTATAGGGTATTAGTTGTAGATACTATACAAAGGATATATAATTTGTTAATTATATTTTTATAACTTACTTCACGTTTATAATTTTATTACGATTGGGTGAATCCATTCCTATTTCTNGAAAAACGAATACTTAATACTAGTGATAGTATTTGTTACAATAAATGTCCAGCAACACTTTTACTTGCAAGCTTTTTGCATGCTTTTTGACATTTTTTGGAAGCTATTTTTAATCGGAACATAATAAATCTTTTAACAATTTTATTTTTGATCTGATGACAATTTGGTAGATCTAAATTTAAATCAGACATTTCTTTTAAGAAAACTCTTTTAAATTTGTTTTGTCAAGATTCAATCGCAAAAAATGTTGTAAAAGTACTCTCCATCTGCAAGAAGAAACAAAATACCGCTTCACTGCAAAAAAGACTGAATGTTCTCTAAATCTCTTAAGTAGGTACGCTAAATTTTGAACATGTTTTATAGATCGGCGTTTTAGAACCAACAGCATGCAGACAGTTTGTACAAGTTTTTGACGTTTTAACGATACTTTGGGCAATATATCCGCACATTATAAAGATAATTTAATTCACTAAAACTAAGATTAAATTTTAGTTCTTCTATGTTAGCAGGAACCTTATAAAGCCTGAAAGAAATTCACGGTCATCGTCCTCATGAAGCTTCTGCAGACATTACAACTATCCCTTAGCACAGAATACCCAATAGTTTCACTAGTAATCACCAAAATTAAAATAAAACAATACAAATATTGAATAAGAACGCTCCCGACACCATGACATTTCACAGATGAATTTGACACCGCAGCTAAAATCACGTGGACCAATTAAAAATGATACACTCTATTGTCGCCACTGTCTTGTATAGAGTCACTGTAGTTGAAGGGAACTTTAGTGTAAGGTAACTTTACATTAAATATAAAATGAGAAAAGTTCTAGCAAATTTTAGACTTTTTCGATGTCTAGCCAAATTCCACCCTCAGCAGTGGTGATGTTAGACTTGACGGAAAATTTTAAAGGCAGCTGAGTTCCTTTGTTCAAAGTTACCCGGAAGTTCCTTAAGATTGAGGTTAGACCCACTTTGGTTTGCATAACGCCGAATCTTTCACCTGAAAAAGAACAAAAAATACGGAATTCGTCAACAACTTATCTGACAACCGTGTAGGGTAAACCCAAAATTATTTTTATGAGTTTCAAAACAGTATCTGTACAATTTTTACTGTTTTACGTGAAGCTCAAAAGGATGTAATTTCCTTAGACGTCTGTCAAGTTTTTGACAGACTGGACCACGCTGTTTTATTGTATAAATTGGACTTAATACAATTTTCTTAAGATTTCTTAAATCATAGTTATTGAAGTGAAGCCAGTGCATTGTGTTGGAATAAATGCGACTTCGGAAGTACCTCAAGGTTCTGTACTTGGCCCTCTTCTTTTGTTAAAAATAATAATGGGTATGTAAATTCTACTCTAATAAGAAAATACCTAGTGGTGAATATTTTTTACAGGCGTAGCGCTTTTCCGGGCATATACAGTGTCCCCCTAAAGTCGTGCACAAATTCATTATTAGGTAAACAAAAGAAATTATTAAAAATTCCCGAAACAGGTCGATTTTTGAATTTAATTTACTATTTTTTCAAATAATAATTTAATATACAGGGTGACCTATGTTCGAGTAATGACGTCATCACAATTTTTTTTAAATAGAACACCCCACTTTTTTTCCAATTTTCGGATTGCCCTAACTGAGCTGATCCCAAAAATATACCACAAGTTGCTTCTAATTGTTACAGGGAGGACAACAATACCCAAATTATTTACAAATACTAAATTTATTTACAAATAAATAAACGTACTAAAAATTGAATCAAATCACCAGAAACACCTAAATTAAATGTTCAAATTGTTGACCATTTACTGCCAAACAATGGTCCAGACGGGAAGTAAATTCTTGCTGTACATTCCCAATGACTTCAGGCGGGATCGCTCGAACTTCTTGCCGAATTCGTTCCTTCAGATCGTTAATACTGTTTGGTTTATTGACGTATATTTTGCTTTTTACATAACCCCAAAGAAAAAAGTTGAGCGGTGTTAAATCCGGTGATCTGGCGGGCCATTCCTTAGGTCCTCTTCTGCCAATCCTCCGATGAGGAAACACGTCATCTAAATAGCGGCGAACAGCGCTGGCATAGTGCGGTGGTGCACCATCTTGCTGAAACCAAATGGTTTCCTTGGGCAAATCTGGATCTTCTTCATTTGGAAATGGAACACTCAAGGAAGGTACTAAATGGAACTGAAAAAATTCCAAATATCTTGCACCATCTAAATTTCCTTCAAAGAAATACGGCCCAAAAATTCGATTACCAATTCCGGCCCAAACATTGACCTTTTGGGGATACTGAGTGTGTGCTTCCATCATCCAATGTGGATTGCGATCTGACCAGTACCGACAATTCTGTTTATTGACGGTGCCATTCAAATAAAAAGACTCTTCGTCGGAGAAAATTATGCGTTTCACAAAATCCGGATCTGCCTGACATTCTTCCATCATCATTTCGCAAAATTCTGTGCGTCTGTCGAAATCATCGGTCACATAATTCTTGTACTAAGTGGACTTTGTAGGGACGATACTTGTTTCTGTGAAGAAGTCTACTCAATGTACTTTCACTCATTCTTAAATTATCTGCTACGACTCTCAGACTGGATTGCGGGTTTTCATGAATGGTCAAAAGGGCTTGTAACTGTACTTCTTCAACTACAGTCGGTCGGCAAGATCTGGGCATATTTTTAACATGACCATGATTTCGAAACTTTGCTTCAGTTCGGCTAACCGTGGATCGATTTATTGGTGGACGATTGGGATGAATTTCATTAAACAAAACACAAACTTCCTCGTGAGTTCGAATTCTATCACCATATCCGATCATCATAAGAATTTCAATCCGTTCGGTTTCACTTAGAATCATATTTTTTAATTGATTCAAAAATACTCAATATTTTAAGGAAGAATCACTCAAAATGGATTTACTTGTACCTGCAAGAAATACACGAGCACGTTCTATCAGGCAGATAAAATTAAAAAAGCATCAAAGAAATTATAGCAAAAAATAATGACATTTTAAAATGTTATGTGGTGATTTGATCCAATTTTTAGTACGTTTATTTATTTGTAAATAAATTTAGTATTTGTAAATAATGTGGGTATTGTTGTCCTCCCTGTAACAATTAGAAGCAACTTGTGGTATATTTTTGGAATCAGCTCAGTTAGGGCAATCCGAAAATTAGAAAAAAGTGGGGTGTTCCATTTAAAAAAAATTGTGATGACGTCATTACTCGAACATAGGTCACCCAGTGTATTAAATTATTATTTGAAAAAATAGTAAATTAAATTCAAAAATCGACCTGTTTCGGGAATTTTTAATAATTTCTTTTGTTTACCTAATAATGAATTTGTGCACGACTTTAGGGGGACACTATATAGAATTTTACAAAAGTGAAATAGTCATTTACACCATAAAGGAGGTATGTATTATTTACCAGTTGAGGACGATTTTGTGCCCGAGCGGAGCGAGGGCTCGTAATAGAGTCCGAGACTGGTGAATTATACTTAACTGCTGCGTGGTGTATAACATTTTATCGGCTTCCACAGTTCTTTATGGTTCATAAAATAAAGATTAAGTTTTATTTTTTGATATTTTTTAATCAGTTTATTTTAACATTATTCGAAATCTTGCAAAGTCGCCTTGGTTGTTTGGATTTTGTCGTTTATGAACAAAGCTATATAATACTTGCAATTTTGCTGGTTTTGAATTATTATTGAAATTCATCAAGATTAGATTAGAAATTAAAACTGAAATTTCCCGCTTTTTTATGCGCAATCAAGCAGGCAGATGCAACCAGTTGGCAATACTGCCCTTTCTATGATTCCTAATTAGATTGCACAGTTTTTGAAACTAGAACACCCTGAAACATATACAGGCCATTCATTCCGAAAAACTACGGCAACGTTACTGGCTAATACAGGAGTTGATGTATTAGCAATCAAGGGACGTAGTGAGTGGAAATCAGCCACAATTGCAGAAAGTTATGTTGCTGACAGTTTAAGTAACAAAAATGAAATAGCCAACAGGATTCTTTACAATGACACTTCAACTCCAGGTCCTAGTAGTACGTCGCATCATGCTGTTTTAATGGATCAGTCAGATAATGTTGAGCCTCCGGTGACTGAAATGGAGCGGTCAAATCATTTTGAGAAAAATGTGTAATTAGTAAACGCAAGGGGAATAATTATCCAGCTTTTATAAATGTTACTAAATGTAATAAATGTACAGTTACTATAAATATTCATTCATAATTATTAATGAAATATTTATATTTATTTGTTCATAAATATGCATTTATAACTCGAAATCGTTTTTTCCCTAGTGAGGTAAGTTACCTCCTTAAAAGCAATGTATTAATAGTCTATTTACTATATTGGAGGCAGACAAAATATGTTTCATACCCACCTATACAAACCCTTGGTCCTTCTCCGAAGGGAATGTGAGCGTAAGGATGCCTGGTCTCCTTATGCTCATCCGTGAACCTGTCAGGATTGAACTTGGTAGGATCATCATAAAATTCCATATCATAATGATACCCCATGATGGGAATAACTATGTTGGTGCCTTTTTCTATTATGGTATTTTCTCCAGGCACCTTATAGTCTTCCACGCATACCCTAGTGACCAGCGGAAGCGGTGGATACTTCCTCAAAGCCTCTACAATTGATTTAGATAAGACAATTGGACTAACGGAAGCTTCGGCTTACCGTCAATAACTTGTGTCATGTATGCCATCTCGTTGAGTGAATCGTAAGTGATTCTGTCGTCGTGCTTTGCTAGTACCGTACGAATTTCTTCCCGGACTTTGTCTTGGATGTCCTGGTGGGTGGCCAGTTCAAACAAGACGAAGGTTGCCGTGGTGGAACTGGTTTCGAAGCCTGCTAAGAAGAAGACGAAGCACTGCGCTGCTAGCTCGTCCATGGTCAGAGATTTGCCGTCGCCTAAAATTAAAAATAAAAATTAGAAAGAGAAAAGTAAGAAGTAGTAAAAGCAACAGCAAATTCCTAGTACTTGTAGGACGTAGAACTACTAAAGTCATTTTAGAGGTGAAGACAAAAAGAATATCGTTAAAATACTGGGATTCAAGGCTAGATCAGGCTTAAGCGAGGGATGTGTTGAAGACCAGACGTAGACAAACCCAACGCAAAGCAACTCTGTAACATGAAATTAGTAGAATGTTCAAGTTACAAATGGAAATGGGGAAAACATATTGCAGATTAAAACTGTATACATACAGGGTGGGCTATCAGTGTGAAAAAGTAACTTGTCACTCATAAACTTTTTTTCTGTATTATGAATAACAAGGGAGTTATTTTACTTTCTCACACTAATGGCCCACCCTGTACATTTACATAATTTTCTCACCTTTGTAGCCATCCTCTCGGCCTTCCTTGTTATTTTTTATATCGATAAGCAGCTGCAGAACGTCGTTCCTACTAACGTTGTTCTTCTCCCTGTAGACGACTGTATCTTCGACGACTTTGGTGAAGAACTCCGTGATGTCTTTGTCAACCATTCGGACCTTCAGAAACCTTCCGAGGGCAGGGAAGTTAAAAGCTAGAGCAAGCCTTAAGGCCCTCAGTTTGGTCATAGCAAAGAATTTCTGTCCGTATATCCTGAAAGGTGAATTCTCTTCCTTGAAGCTGTTACAGTCCAAACCAAAAGCACAGGAACCGATTATGTCGATTGTAAAGCGAGCTGGAACGAAAATCGTCTGTAGTTTCAAAAGGAATGAAAGGTTTTCGGTACTATTTTTCCTTTCGTAGAAAATTTTAGCAAGAAGTTTCAAATTGGTTTTGTTTAATTCTAACAATTTTTTATCAATAACGATTTTTTATACCAAATACGTCTTTGATGTCAACGGGTTCCTCTTTGTTGAGCACCTCTTCAAAGTAATTCTCCAGAATAACTCCACAGTCGGCTAGAGTCTGGAACATGGCCTTTAGCTTACCGGAAGTAAAGGTGGGGGTAACTTTGACCCTCAAGTTCCTCCACTTCTTACCGCCAATTGAAAAGAGATGGCTCCCTGAAAAAACAGAGTTACCACAATGTTTCCATCTGTTTATTATCAAAGCTCGACAAAAGTTGCAGCTCTTTTTATATTTTATCGAGAATTGACCCCCCTGTATACCATAATTTTTTACACAGCATGACCTCAGGAACCTGTTAAATTTATCCAGTACGTCATGTAACACCCTGTATATTTAACTTACTTATTCTCTCTGTTTATTTCTATAGTCTGTTTGGAAATGAAAGAGAGTAATAAAACCCCGAGATAAGAACCGGCCATGGGCGTGGTAATATTTCGTCTCAGGTAATTATCGGGTAACACTAATGCTAACAAAAATGACAGGGATTGGAAAATCGACTATCTACAGACTTTTAAAAGAAACAAAAAATGAACAAGATACTGTAAATCCTCCAAAATCATCTACAGGGAGGTCAAAAGTCGTTATAGATGATTTCTTCAAAAATGTAATTCGCAGAAAAGTACACTCATTTTATTTTAAAAAAGAAATACCAACGCTAAACAAAATTTTAAGTGAACTTTCAGAGGACAACGATTTGCTAAAAATCAGTAGAAGCAAATTATGGGCCGTCTTACGAGAGTTGAATTTTTGCTGGAAAAAGCAGAACAGGAAGTCAGTTCTTATCGATAAAGATGAAATTATTTGTTGGCGAAGATCCTACTTAAGATCAATTAGAAAATTCCGTGACGAAGGGAGGAATATTTATTATCTAGACGAAACTTGGGTCAACGAGCGATATACTGTAACAAAAGTATGGTAAGATAAAAATGTAAAAAGTTTTCGACAAGCATTTTTGGATGGACTTTCAACAGAGTTCAAGGCACCTTCAGGTAAAGGGCGAAGATTAATAGTCACACATATTATTATTATATTATTAAGTGCCAGTGGTTTTGTAGATGGCGGTTTACTTTTATTTGAATCTAAAAATACAGGTGACTATCACGAAGACATGAACGCAGATGTTTTCGAAGAGTATTTTACACAGATGTTGGATCTTATTCCTCCGTGGTCTGTAATTGTCATGGATAATGCCAGTTACCATTCACGGCAGATCGAGCGGACGCCTACGATTGCTTGGAGGAAAGCCGATATAATTCAATGGTTATTCGGAAAAAACATTTCTTTTGAAACAAATATGGTGAGAAAGGAACTTTTGACACTTGTCAATCTTAATAAAGATCAGAAAAAATATGTTATCGATGAAATGGCAACAAATCGCCAAATAACGGTACTACAGTTACCACCTTATCACTGTGAACTTAACCCAATCAAATTAGTCTGGGCGCAGGTAAAAGGAGAAGTAGCGCGAAATAATACGACGTTTAAATTAAGTGACGTGAAAATTTTGTTAAAAAATTCCTTGGAACGAGTAACTGCAGATAACTGGCAAAGATGTATACATCATGTACAAAAAGAAGAGGAGAAAATGTGGGAACCCGATAATTTAATTGACGTTACTGTGGAACCTATCGTTATCAATCTAGGAGACGAAGATAATTCATCAGAATATTCAGAGGATGAATTTTAATATACCTACTTTTTTATTTTATTTATTGTACATTTATACAACACTACATTTACTCACCATAATTTGAATTTTCAAAATACATATATTTTTGTGTGGAATAAAAGTCTATTCATTAAATTTAAATCAATATTTTGATAATATTATTGAATAATTTTATTTGAATTACTAAAAACCCTCTTAACCCGGTTATGATGCTTAAAGTAGCCTCATGTTTTGAAATCCTGTTTTTATATTGTTTACTTATAAGAGAAATGGACCGAGAAATTGAAACGGCATAGACAAAGACGGATTGTCGGGGATTAAATTTTAGCTACCTGCTACAATTTAGTACAGTCCGATCCCACAAAGTTTTTTTTAAAAGTACACCTCATCCTATACCGATAATACATAATATAAAAATATTGAATATAAGCACCCGTACTACATTTATTTACGATTTGCATACATAATAAGCTTTTATTACTCTCTTTCATTTCTAAACAGACTACTATAGTCTATGTTTACTTTTATTATGTTTCTGTGTAGTGTTCATATACAGTGCTAGTTTTTTAAAACCTGACATAAGCCAACTTTTTTATTTGATGTGATAGACTAGTACTTCCAAATGCAAAGTTGTAGGAATTAACATGATTAAGAAAAATTTACAAATAATTCTTTCCGTTGTTGCCAGATTTCTGCAGTAGCTACTAAAACGATATTTTTTTTAATTGCAACACCGTATACTTTTAACGTAATTTGACAAACCTCCAAATTCTAAATAAAAAATATTATGTCACATTTCTTTATTGGAGTAGCCGTTTTCGAACAATCAGCAATAATAACGAAAATAATCTGCAGTCGGCAGGAACTAAAAGAAGCTGAAACAGCAATAGTAGGCCTTGGATATTAAACAAAATTTGTGTTGTTTGAAAGGAGCTAACATTATTGTATTGCCATTGTGGTATTTGAAAGCTGTTGTATTTGAATGTGTATAAAAATAACGTTAATTCAGTTGCTAAGATGAATCAGTTATTTAATCCAAAAGAGAAAGTTGAATTATTTTTTTTTTTCATGTTGGTGGCTTAAGTAAACGCAATGCGTGTACTGAATTCCACGCAATATATGCTGATAAGCCTTTTCCAAAGCCGGCGTTTTTAAGAACTAAGTACAACTGAAAACAACTGGTAGGATCTGCAAAAGGCTGAAAATCATTTTCGCAACTGAATTAAATCGTTATTTTAACAGCTATCAAATAACACAATGACAATATAATAATGATAGCTCCTTTCAAACAACACAATTTTTGTTTAATATCCAAGGCCTACTATTGCTGTGTTAGCTTCTTTTAGTTCCTGCCGACTGCAGATTATTTTCGTTGTTTTGCTGATTGTTCGAAATCGGCTACTCCAATAAAGAAATGTGACAACAATTTTTATTTAGAATTTAAAGGTTTGTCAAATTATGTTAAAAAAATACGGTGTTGCCATTTAAAAAAGTATTGTTTTAGTAGCTACTGGAAAAATGTGGCAACACCGGAAAGAATAATTTGTAAATCTTTCTTAATCATGTTATTTCCTACAACTTTACATTTGGAAGTACTAGTCTATCACTTCAAATAAAAAAGTTGGCCTAGGTCAGGTTTTAAGAAAATAACACTGTATGTCTAATGTTTCATTTAACTTAGTCTTCTGGGATTTTCGTCAAAATCTGTAAATTTGCCTTAACTGCAAATAAATAAATATATCACGTACCTAGCGGGTCATCCTTATCGTTCACATACGGTTTCCTGTCGACGAAATGGCCAAAATCTTTAGTCATTACATGTTTCGCCAGGTCCAAGTCTACAATCATGATGCTGGGTCTTGCCATTTCGTATATTCCACAAAATTTCCATCCTAAAAGGAATAAACAGGGTGATATGTCATATATAGGAACATAATGTCATTAATTTTAACCACGTATTTGGAAGGTCTAATAAAGACAGAAAATCGGAAAAAAAATATTTTTACTCGACTTTTAAAATTGGAGGAAATCAACCCATAACTCCCGCTAACAGGTCATGTAATGTCACGAACGAGTCATCAGCAAAGTTCACATTTATTTTGGGTTCCGTGTTAAACGTATCCACTTAATCCGCTTAGTATACATATACATATGTACGAAGCTAATAAAATGCAAGTAAATAAAGGAGCATGCTGCATTTTATTATAAATAATTGTAACAATTGCATTAACTTGCAAGTGCAAAATGTTTTAACAAACCTGACTTCTCGAAGTCAACTTTCGTTAAAAGAAAATAAATAAAGCAGAGGTACTTACCTGTTTGTACCCGTATTTTATTAAATACGTGCAAGTCAAAAATGGGTTAGAAGGTTAGTGACCTAGACAGGTTAGCCTAGGTCGGAAACACGTACCGAGTTGTTTATTTGTTTCCGTCCGATTGTTTTTTTTTTATGGAATATATGTCTCTCTACTATTACTTACAGTCAATATTTAAATACTACACCCTCTCTTTATAATTTATCTAATGACTGTCGGTTTTTTATTTCATTATTTCTGTAATGAAATTGAAATGGTTATGAAATGAAATTCAAATTATTTGAACTCTTGGAGTTTTGTAACTTCAATATTAAATTTTATTTAAAGTGAAATAGAGCTAATTTCTTTGCAGCCATAATAGTCATATTTGATCAGATAAAAACCCGCACACTATTCGTCGGTTTAGCTGTCAGAGGAGATTCTGTGTCAATGTATCGGCAGGAGTATATGGCAATCGTTTAATTGGGCCGCATTTTCTACCTGAACGTCTGAATGGGCCGCGTTACTTTCAATTTTTAGTAGAACTGTTTAAAAACCTTAAAACCTTCCCCTTCAGATACTACGGGGTATGTGGTATATGCACGACGGAGCTCCGGCCCATTTTGCTCGCGATGTCCGTGGATTTTCAGACGATCAATGTCCAAATCGGTGGGAGAGGAGGACCCATAAAATGGCCAGCGCGCTCGCCGGACCTAAATCCTATGTATATTGGGTTATATGAAATCTGTCGTGTATCACACCGAGGTAGAGAATGTACAGCAGTTGCGGAATAATATCGAAGATGCCGCTGAAGAAATACGTAGGTAACAACCCTGGTTTATTCCATCGCATCCGCCGCTTATCTATCTAATGTGTACACTTGTACATAGACGGTAACGGTAATGTATTTGAACATTTACATTATGATGTTAATAAAAGCTGATTTTTGGTAAGGCATGCTCAGACCTCCTCGAGGACAACTATAACCATTTAATATGTTGATTGCATAATTATAAAAAATAATTTGTAACATTTTAAATTATTATTGGCTGACGTGAGCACACCGTTTATTTATTGTCTTTATATGAGCGAAAATATATAAATATGGCAACGTTGCATCTAGGGCACCTTGTTCATATCGTAGCCGTGCGCAATACTGTGAATAACCGGCTGAATCAACCTGAATAATATAAATAATAAAATATGGGTATCCTAAAGAATAAGTAACTACAAGTACTTTTGTTTATGACACCTGACGTCATTACCACAACAAACTTGATTAAAGTTAGAATATTTGAATTTGGATATTTTAAATATAAATTAAAATGTTGTACTTTCGTCCACAAATACGAGTTAAATATGTAAAATAAATACTCTTTCTATACAGTGTCCCGGTATTTGATACAAAAAAGTCGAGTACAAATAGATGAGGTCAAAATAATATCAGTTCTTTATACATATTTTTTTCATATGGGCCTTCGTTAATAAGTTATGGGCCCTAAAAATTAAAAAGTTGTTTTGGTTTACAGTCTCTAAACTATTAAATTCAGTACAATGCAAATTTGGTGATCGATAACACATGCGTATATCTTTTTTTTTATTTTTGTAAGTGAAACTTTATTATGCCCAGAACGCCAGGGACGGTCTATGCCCAATGGTTACCAACCCAAAATTTTTGCATATTCTTCAGGGAACTTATTTTTGATACAGGCAGATTGCGTTCGTCATCTATGCAAAAATTCTGGGTTGTTAACAATTGGGCATACTCCGTCCCTGGTGTTTTGGGCATAACGGAATTTCTCTTACAGCATCAAAAACAAGATATACGCATGTGTTATCAATCACCAAATTTGCATCATGCTGAAGTTAATAGTTTAGAGACTAAATAAAAATAACTTTTTTCGCCTTTTAGGGCCCGTAACTTATTAACGAAGGCCCGTATGAAAAAAAATTATATGAAGAACTGATATTATTTTGACTTCATCTATTTATACTCGACTTTTATCAAATACCGGAACACCCTGTATAATTCACAGGGTTAAGGCATCGTAATTTATTTGTAGACAATTTAACCGTCATGCTCTCAACAGCTGACTAATACCAACAAGCTAAAGTACCATATAATTTATTTAAAAAATACCTGCGTTATTCTTTTTAATTATAGAAGTGATATTAAATATACCTTTAGCGCGAGCTTTATCGTACATGCGTCTTACTGTATCGCTTAATGATATGTTGATGTTCAAATGATTTGAAAAATTGCCAAAGGGTATAGTGGGTTCCAGGTAAGGTACGTTCTGCCTCTCCCAATATTGATATGTCCATTTGTAGTAGGCGAAGATCACCACCAAAAGTGAGGTGATGAAACCAAATAAATCCAAGAATATATTTCCTGTGAAGGTCATCATGATGCCTGGGAAAAACATTATGAGTTATTTCTACACTATTAATTAAATAAGACAAATAATAATACAATCCCTGTTTTATATGTTATCTCTCGATGGCTTTGGTTGTTTTTTTTTATCAAAAATATGTATAGCTTACTAGGATTTGCTTATGAAAACAATTTTTAATGCAATCTTAAAATATAAGCCTCAATTTTATGGCAAGTGCGCGCAGAGAAATAATAAATGAGGATTTGGAAAAAATTCTGGAGTTATTTTAAACTAGCTTGTTTACTTTCAAAGAAAAAATGATAAATGAACATTTTTTAATAATTATGTATTAAATATCATTAAGTCAGATTTAGAACATCAGAAAAATGCATTTTTTTAAGGATTCGCTCATCAAAAGTCCATAGTGTTATACCTCGTTGGAAAGCTCTTTTCATGCTTTATCTTGTGGTGAATGTCATTTATCTCAATATGAATAGTCTGAACAGGAAACATTTCTGAAAAAAATTCAACTCTATGTTTTAGTATGTAGGTTGCGCCCCGAGCTACGAACTTGGAAACTATTTCGGGCGATTTCTCTTGGTTGATTTATCAACCATACTTTTTTCCCGAAGTTCTATACTTTCCCAAATATCGTACCTCGCCGACCTTAGTGAGACAACCTGTACAGCCGAAAAATTTGACCGACAGAATCATGTTGATGTTCTCTAAGCTATTGGACATATCCGACCAATTTGTTCAGTTCCGGTGATGCAAATGTGAAAGGCTCCGTCAGAGATCAGGTGCACCACAAGGATCAATTTTGGGCCCGCTATTATTCGTGATGTTTATTAATGACATAACTGCGCATTGTTTATTGTATGCTAATGATTTGAAATTATTCGCAGAAGTTACATCTCTGTTTCTAAAAACAATAAATATAACAGCTGTGTGGTATAACCAAAATAAATTATCTTTAAATGCTGATAAATGTGCTGTAATGTCTTTTACACGTAAAATTATCAACACCAGATATGATTATAGCCTTGACAGTTCCATATTGCAAAGGCTTCAGTATATGAGAAACGGTCTTGTCTTCGATACTAAATTAAATTTACCGCATTGAAGTAGTTGCATCATCACCATCATCAGTCATTAATTAGAAATAAATAAATAAAATTTAACGCTATATCGTTTACTGGCATTAAATATAGCGTATTTCGTTTGATATTCAGTTGACCTTAGTTTAACCTTGCTGCTTGCGGTGAGGGTCAAATCCAAGGTCACCCTCGTATTTGTCGTAAAAATTCTGCAAATTTTATTTTAAAACATTTTTGTCGAGATATTCTGAGAAAAATGAGTTTGACTTCAAAAGGACCTGCAAGCACACAGAAAAATGTTCAGATCCCGTACTGAGATGTAATATTTTGGCTCTATCAGTTGGTGGCATAAAATACAATGTCAAAGTCAGCACTATATTGATTTCTTGATTGAACATTTTAAATTTTTCCTGGAACACCCTAAACAGTACTTGAAAAAGTTATTTCACTGAAAATATACACTCGCTGGTAAAGGTTCAACCTGTATTCGACAAATTAAAATACTTACTCATGTCTCAGAAAAAATACTTTTACATTAGAAGAATTCCAACACTTTGGATGAGCGAAAAACAGAATTGTCAAATTTTGACAGAAGAGCGGAGCAAATCATAATACGTGGTCTTCTAAAAACAACTTACTTAAATACGAATAACAACACAACACAAGTAGGTACCTACTTTTACTTATAGTTGTGGAACAACTGGTACATCAACTTGTTTGTTTTGTGTACTATAAACATCTGACGAAAATATCTGCTAAATCTGGCCACACTGATAAAGCATTTAATGAGACCATCATAAAACAGTGAAATTTAATCGCTAATTATTTTTATCTTTTAGGAGAATGTAGAAGAATATAGCTTGTTCTTGTTACGCATACCTCTTTTTACCCATGTCAGCGTTGTCTTCTATTGTCTAGATTTTCGAATAAATAGCTTTAACCTTTAGATCAAACCTTATCCGTTGATATGGCGCTGATACACTGATAAGGTGAAAAGAAATTTAAATAGTTATTTACACCATTAAGGGCGCCATATTCTTGAAATAGTGTTTTCCATAAAGACAAATAACACAGGAGCACAAAAAAATCTTCGAAAGGTCTCCTCGGCCAAATCTATCGTATTATATGTTCTTTGGGTCGCTGAAACCGAATCTGCAACTCATTTGGTCCCATTACGTCAGAGTTTTTTTCTAACCTCAAAAAATAGCTGAAAAATGGTAGTATGCAACAAAATCAACCCTGCAACCTGTTAAAACCTTATAACTCCACATAGCTTGACAAGCCGTAAAATAATAACTCGCAACTGTAAAATTACATGACCTCAAAATTGGATGAGCCCAAAACCCAAAAACCTAAAATAAGCAGCGAATAAACTTACACATAGGGCACAAACCTTCATTTTTGAATAGTAAACCCTTTTAACCTAAAACCCCAAAAACCATAAACTGAAAACACGACAAGACCTCAATCTGAAACCTCAAAACCCCGAAGCTGAATAAACCTAAAACTCCAATACTTCAAAACCAGGGCCGGCATTAATAAGGTTGAGGGTGGCGATCACTTCGAGCGTCACACATGAGCACAAGCCATTGGCCGAAACTCATAAACTTAAGCACCCGAACCCACATACCCTGAGCACAACATACCTTGGGCGCAGCAACATCTACGCTTCCATCACACAGGCCTTTGGCGGGACTCATGAAACTAAGCTTCCACAACCTCATACCCTAGGTGAAACAAAAGAGTGTTAGAGTTTGCAAGGTTAGATTTAATACTAAGCTCCATTTGCTTGTTTATTCTCTTTGTAACAAACATTGATCTCGCTCCGACCAGAGTACGTGGGCTTGGGAGCTTGGATGTGAAAGAAAGCTGGCTTTGTTCGCTTGTCTGCTGCTTGATGAACGTGTATCTCGCTGCCATGAGGATTCGGAAGTTTGAGTGTAAAAGCATACTCGTTCTGTTTGCCTGTCTGTTGCGCAACTAACGCGAATCCTACTGTTCCTAGAGTATGAGGGTTTAGGAGCTTGGGTTCAAGAGAAAATCGCTTTGGTCGCCTATTTCTTTTGAACTTTGATTTGTTTAATTTGAACTCTGCACCAATCTGAAATTTAATAACATCAAGACTTACATGTAAGACTTGATTCTCAATTCATCTAGAGCTTGAAAATAAAGGTTCCGAATCAAAAGTATATTTTCGTATGGCGACATCCAGGGCATCTCCTCGTGTGACGGCGGGCAACGGAATTTTTCCGTGATCCGGCGAGGTCCCTGGATTGCGGCTTTCATGCCGTCGTGTAGGCACCACCAATTCGTAGATTTTTGTGCCTTTGAAGTTTCTTGGATTCTAATGAGTATCTGGTTTCAATTACTCGGGTTTGAGGATCTTTCTGCGGCCAGGGTATGTAGGTTTGGAAGATTAGGTTTATGAAACTTGCTGTACCCAGAGTATGTGGGTTTAGGATCTTGGGTTTGAAATGACGACAATATTCATAGTCTCTTAAAAAAGCGAAATTCGCTTGAAAATAATATATTTGACAGTCTGTACCTTCGTTGTTTTTCAACGAATCTTGACGATTATTTTTTTAACTTAAAGCTCTTTTCATAAGCTTTCCGAATATGTAATAATATACAGGGTGTTAAAAAAAGAGTGTAAAATATTTCAGGAGGTAATAGTATGAACCAAAATAAGCAGAAAAGTCTTAATAAACCGCAAAGTAACGGTTGCGGAGATATGGACAACTATTCGTTTTTCAAACATTTTATTTTATTAGGAATAAACCGACAAAGGAAGCTTTTAACAAACAAAAAACAAAGTTACAGAAGATGTTCAAAGTGCCCTCCGTCCATTTCCAAGCAGGCACGACATCTTCGTCTCAACGATATTCGAACTCTTTCGAAAACACCCTCCTTGGTTTGGATTTCTTGACACTTTTGATTAATCCGTAGCTGCAGCTCTTCCAGGCTATTTACAGGAGTACCATACACTAATGTCTTCAAATATCCCCAAACAAAGAAATCTAGAGGGTTCAGATCAGGCGATCTTGGAGGCCATAAAACAGGTCCGGCCCTTCCTACCCATCTATGTGGAAAAGTTTGGTGTAAATGCTCTCTAACGGCCATGGAAAAATGAGCTGGAGCACCATCATGCTGGAACCACATTTGTTGCCTCTGATTCAAAGGAATGTCTTCCAAAAACTCATACAGTGTGTTCTGCAGAAAGTTGAGGTAAGCAGCGCCTGTTAATCGGTTTGGTAAAACAACAGGACCTAGAAACCTGTCACCTACAATACCCATCCAAATGTTTAATGAAAAACGTGCCTGATGTCCAGATTCTATTAGAGCATGAGGATTTTCGTCGGCCCAAATATGCGTATTGTGAAAATTAAACACTCCATTTCTTGTGAACCCGGCCTCATCAGTAAAAAGAATGTTTGCAAGAAAACGAGGGTCTTCAGCATCATGACGTAGAAACCAGCGGCAAAAAACCAAACGTGCTTGATGATCATTTATTGGATTTAAGGCCTGTACTCGTTGCACATGGTATGGATAAAGCAGTTGCTCGTGAAGGATTCTCCAAACAAGAGGACCACTAATTCCTACCTCGGCTGATATTCTCCGCACACTCGTACCTGGATTCTGCTCTACCAGTGCTAGAATTTCTTCTTCTGCTCTAGGAGTGGATACCGACCTTGGTCTTCCGGATAAATGGCACTGTTTGCTCAAGGAACCGGTATCACGCAATCTTTGGTGAATTCTTCCAAACATGCGTTGTGAAGGAATCTGGCGATTTGGATAAGCGTCAACATAAAGACGTCGCGCTTCGGTGGCGTTCCCATTAGCACGACCATACATGAAATGCATGTCTGTTAATTCTGCGTTAGAGTAACCAGCCATAGCGAAAGAAAACTTGTGCACTGAGAACAACTGTCAAATACGTACTGTTTATTTCACTAAACATCAACCAACTATTATAAGAAAATACACAACGTTTTTGCAAAATAAAAAAAGGGGCTAAAAAACATAAAACATTCCATATCTCCGCAACCGTTACTTTGCGTACCCATGTTTATTGAGACTTTTCTGCTTATTTTGGTTCATACTATTACCTCCTTAAATATTTTACACTCTTTTTTAACACCCTGTGTAACTACCTGTATATCACGCTTGTGCGTCGCATATTTCATTTTGCAACTAAGGCTAAAAAAAACTTTCCAGGTTGCAAATTTGAAATTTAAAAAAAAATAAAAATTTCAATGTATTATTAAGAAATCTACCATGAAAAAAATCAGATGCTCGGGATCAGACTAATAATTAGTTAATTTGTTTATAAAGCCATAACATGTAAACTGTTTAACTTACCCATTCCAGATATCGTGCGAGTTATTAGACAGTGATAAAGAATGAGAAGATGCGATGCCAAAACGTTCTAGTAATAATGCAGTTTATAAATGTTTAATTCAAAAGTCATAAATAAACTTCTTCTGTTTATAACTTTTGATCTAATCAATATTTTTTGACGCTCGAGGGCTAGTTTTGTAGGTATTTTGAAGACGAAAAAAAAAGTACTCTACTGTTTTCTCGTGGAAATGAACGGAAAAGTTATAAACGAAATACGTGAATTTACGTAAAAATTATAGGATTAACCACCCTGTAAACAATCTTCCCCCCATTTTTATGACTGTGGAAACTAATATGTTATTGTACATAATATTTAGCATCCATAGTGATAAATTCAGCTTTCCGAAACAAAAAATCGCGTCCAACTCTATATTTCCTGGCCTAACAAGATATGACAGTACACCTTTTACACAAAGTAAGAGAGGAATCGAACTATGAAAGAAAAATGTCAAATTTGACAACACTGTCAAAGATGTATAAATTTAAATGGATAGTTTCGTTTGCTCCTGTATAATCCACGCATATTGAATATCAGTTTAAACTTGGAATGAACATTACCACGAGTTACTTTAATTGCTTAAATTTCATTGTTGTCATGGTAACGACTTAGAAGTTATAATTGGAATTTGTTTCTTTGAAGGCGAATAACTCCACAACGAAGCCAGATAGGAAAAAAATTTTTATGAAGTGCTACAACTATGTTGGGCTCCCCTGTACACCCCTTCATTTTTGACATGACCTTTCCGGACACCCTGTACATATTTAAAGAATATGAATGACAGCTATGAATGATAACTTAACAAAATTTTATGTAGTGACAGCAATTACAAATAAACCGATATGTGACAGATAGCGGTATACAAAATTGTTGTTCCAGTGCCTTCTATTTGATATGTTTTAGAAAGCGAGCACCGTAAACTGTTGTCAAAGGCTGAAAGTTTTCTCATTTTTTCTCAAAAATTTTTTATGTAAAGGCATATAAATTTCGCTGGAAAAATGGTTGGAAAGAGAAAAAGATCTGTCAAAACATGTAAGAAATTTGCACAATTCCATTTAAAAAAAACATCGATGACGTCACCACTCATCTACAGTGTGGCGAAAAGAAATGTGTGTGGGTCAATATAAAGAAAAGAACATTTCATTTAAAAATATATGTAGTATATGCTTTATATGTATAATGCTTTTTATAATCCAACAGACTGTATATTCATTGGTTTATCGCCTTATTCTCGTATAGAATTCCTTTTTTAGTTTTGGAGTTTTGTACTTAAGAACTCATTAAACGATATTACTCTGAAAATATATATATTTTTTAATTCATTTATATGCAGTCGTAATCTATACTAATCTATCGTTATGAAGTAAACGGTTTTTATAATGAGACACTCGTATTTATTTAACAAACATTGTTAGATTGCAAAATAATGACCAGNCTTGGAATGAACATTACCACGAGTTACTTTAATTGCTTAAATTTCATTGTTGTCATGGTAACGACTTAGAAGTTATAATTGGAATTTGTTTCTTTGAAGGCGAATAACTCCACAACGAAGCCAGATAGGAAAAAAATTTTTATGAAGTGCTACAACTATGTTGGGCTCCCCTGTACACCCCTTCATTTTTGACATGACCTTTCCGGACACCCTGTACATATTTAAAGAATATGAATGACAGCTATGAATGATAACTTAACAAAATTTTATGTAGTGACAGCAATTACAAATAAACCGATATGTGACAGATAGCGGTATACAAAATTGTTGTTCCAGCGCCTTCTATTTGATATGTTTTAGAAAGCGAGCACCGTAAACTGTTGTCAAAGGCTGAAAGTTTTCTCATTTTTTCTCAAAAATTTTATTATGTAAAGGCATATAAATTTCGTTTGGTTGGAAAGAGATTAAAAAAATCTATCAAAACATGCAGGAAATTTTCACAATTCCATTAAAAAAAAACATCGATGACGTCACCACTCATCTACAGAGTTGCGAAAAAAAAATGTGTGTGCGTCAGTATAAAGAAAAGAACATTCCATTTAAAAATATATGTAGTATGTGCTTTATATAATGCTTTTTATAATCTAACAGACTGTATATTCATTGGTTTATCGTTTCCTTATTCTCGTAAAGAATTCCTTTTTTAGTTTTGGAGTTTTGTACTTAAGAACTCATTAAACGATATCACTCTGAAAATATATATATATATTTTTAATTCATTTCTATGCAGTCGTAATCTATACTAATCTATCGTTATGAAGTAAACGGTTTTTATAATGAGACACTCGTATTTATTTAACAAACATTGTTAGATTGCAAAATAATGACCAGCGTTTGAAGTAAACCAACAAATCGATTAAAATTTACAGCATTTACATCGGCAATCTTGGGTATATAAGGGTACTTAAAGTAACGATCGTAAGTCAGCACACAAGATGGCACCGGAAGAAGAAGGGAGCTTCAAAGAAGGTAATATCGATTTTTTTCTAAAATATGAAATAGTAATAACATAGCCCCACAAAAATTGTGTTATTCTTACGTACCTTCGGCCACTGAATTATTTGCACCTGATCTCTGTTTTTGTAAATCGTCAATTTTTTTAGTCTTTAATTATAATTTTAATTTAATGTTGAAAAAAGGGCTTTTAACGTCGGAAACCGACCTTAAGGCATATTTTTTTTATGATTTTATATGTTAATATAAAAATTTTAAAAAATTATATTATTATATTATTTAGACACTTACTACGAACAAAATTTCGCCGAGAATTAATTTTTTCATCGATTTTTCAACAAATAGGACTATTGTCAATTAACAAAAATTAACAATCAAAGTCGGATAATTGTTTAAAAAAAAAGATGCTAAAATTATTTTGCTTCATGCTTAACAACTATGCTTAATGAGATCACCTTATTGCGAAATCTTAAATAGTTGTAACTCATTAGTTATTAATTTTCTTAGTTAACAAAAAATTAAGAATTAATAAAAAGTCCACAAAATAATTGTTTAATTAAAAATAATGTTGGCACTTTTTTTTTGTTAGAAAGTGACATTAAAAGACATTAGCTAAAAATTTTTCAGTACATTTGTTTAAAGAATTTTTATACGCAAATGCAATGATTAGGTACATATTTTTCAATTTTTTTTGCATCTCAATCTTTAGAGTAAGTATCTGTATTATGATTTAAAAATAAATTTTTTAATTAAAAAAAAATTATGTTAATAACCGTTTTTATTTTTTCGTTCTTTAAATTAGTTATTTATGATACAAGTGTTAACAGTGACTTTTTACGTTGTGAGTAGGGAAGTGGGGACTTGGGGAGTAGTGATTTTATTTTGTTAGAGTTGCTCCATTTTCCGCAATTTTCTTTCCTCTAATTCACTTTTGTTATTTAAAAATGAATTGACCATTATTTTGGCCCAAAACACTTTCACATAATCTATACTTAATTTAAAAAATATATGGCAAATCTTGTGGGACGATCGAAATTTTTCGTAGGAACAATTTTGTAGGAAATTTAATTTTGAACAACTTTTATTTGAATTTTTTTGGTCAAAAAACGCGAGAAGTCATATACAAGATTTTAACGAAATAAGTACTCAAAATTTGAAAGTATGTAAAACATGTCGAAATATGATGAAAACCTTAGTAGAGTTTTGTCAGTGGCGGACCCTAGGGTAGATACAGCCTCTCGAAGGGGTAACTCAGGAAACAGCCCAGCTTTTTTTGGTATTTTTTGATTTTCAAATAAAAATATAATAGTAATAACATTTTATTATTCAAAATTATTTATGTTAATGTTTACTACACTAATGCAAACAATTAAAGGGCCAAAAGAATTTCCGAAATTTTTCCGTTTATTTTTACAGACTGTAGTTAGGTGAGAAATGATCGTATCAGAAATAAAAAAAGCACTTTGAAGTTCTAATATTCTAGTATTTAAATCTTTCGGTCGAAAATTTTTAGGAGCTACGATTATCATGCAATTCTAAGAAATAGTGCGACAAAAAAATTAAAAATTTTTTTTTTCTGAGTCTAGGGACCTGGAAAAATTTTTTTCAGCTAAGCCATTGCATGGACCAGATAGCTTGTTTATTCAGCTTCAATTTCCTTTTTTTTTTTAATTTCGATGCCGCTATTTTTCATCGTAATATTGGACTTTTAATGGAAAAGGATCCTTTTGTCTTCAATCATCGATATCTCGGCGACAAATGGTCGTGCAGAGAATTGAAGGGCAGTTTCGAAAACTGGAATAAATTTTATATAACATGTTGCCGCAACTGTTCGGAAAAAAAAATTATTTTTTTTCATCTTTTAAACGAATTTTAAAAAACAGGAAAAAAGGGGTAATTTATGTTTTTTTTTAAAATTAACGGCTAAATTAGAAATATTCACGAAGTGGCTAATGTTAAGCATGACTTTTACAGTTCGATATACCCAGAAGAACACTGTGAAGTTTCATCTCGATCTAGCGAATCATTTCTTTGTTTCAAACAGTCAAACTCTTGAAAAAAATTAAAGGGTCACGTTTTTTGAGGTTAAACACTTCATAATCATCACTAAACTGGAAGAATACATTTTTTTGAGGTTTTCTCACATTTTTACCGCAAATAACGTTAAAATTATGGACGGAAACCGAGCGGATGCAAACCGTACGGACCTTATTTATGTTACCGTTTACCGTATAGTAATTTCCTCATGGCACAATTTGATACAATTTGATACATTTATTTTCAGCAGGAATTTTTGCGCACGTAATGAATTATTGAAACGGATTTTACTAAAACAAAACAGATCAGGATCAAATAGCCAAAACTGGTATGGTCTGCTTTGCGGCACAAACAACTCTTGTTTTAGACCAGTGTTACCCAACACCCAGTATATATATTTTCACACCATTCATATACTCGTATTATTTTATAACTACTATTTACTTATAAGTGTCTCTTATTATTTTGCTGGCAATAGAAAATCGCCTGCTGAGTTGCTAGCTGATAATAAATCGTATAAATACCCAACCAGCCGCTCAGGAGGACGAATATAGATTCTAACTTCACGCTGTTAGTTGTAATTAGACAAATAAAAGTGTATTCTTCAAAACTTGTTATAATTTAAAGTTGTCTACGATTAAGTGCTGTTGAAATTCATCGGATCAGAACTGCTAGGGGTTGGTCAACTAGCCGCAGTTTCACTGTAGACAACGAACCAATGACACCAGTGCGGATTTGTTTTGAGGTGCATGTGAGAGGGGACAAGCAAACTGTTTCTGGATTACCTTCAGCCTTCAGTACAGTTCACATAATAAAAGTGTAGATCCCTAGATCTGGGTGAGATCCGGAATATTTTCAAAATTGCAAGTGTTTAAAATATTTAAAAAAATACGTTTTATCTGAGTTTTTTACTTATATCTTGGAACCTATGCATTTTGGAAGAATATTGAAGAGGAGAAAAAGTTTTAGAATTGAATTTTGCGCAATATACTCCGAGTTAAAAATGTTTAAATTTATTACCGATGCAAAATAGCAATAATTGATGGAAAAAAAACAAAGCAAGTTTTTTTGGATAATTTTTTTAAAATATTTTAATTGCTCCGAGGGCATTCTAATTTTGGTAAAATTTTTTTTTTTAGATTATAATAAAACAACACATCAAATTTCATTGAAATTGGTACTATAGTTTTCGCAAAATAATTTTTTGAAAAAAATTGAGAATTCGAATTTTCGAAATGTTGCACTCAAACAAAGCATCTAGATACTTGTAAATTTTTTTACATAGAAAAGACCGCTTAACTTTTCAAATGGTTTTTGAAAAATTTAAATGGGTTGATTAGGACAGCCACAGTAAATTTTTAAAGTCAACACTCTTTTTTTAATTTTTAAACAATTAGATTACATTTATCACTTTGCAATTTCATTTTTTTCAAAAATTATAGTTTTAAAGTACTATTTTTTCTTAATTTTATCTGTATTTAACAAAACTCAGTAGGTCGCTTGATTTTTCGGCGAGACGTGGAGCGGCGGAAGGGTGGGGGAAGCGAACGACAGCGAGTGCGAAGAAAATTACGATAATATTCATAGTCCTGCCGTTAAAATAGCGAAATTCACTTGAAAATAATATACAGGGTGTTAAAAAAAGAGTGTAAAATATTTCAGGAGGTAATAGTATGAACCAAAATAAGCAGAAAAATCTTAATAAACATGGGTCCGCAAAGTAACGGTTGCGGAGATATGGACCACTATTCGTTTTTCAAACATTTTATTTTATTAGGAATAAACCGACAAAAGAAGCTTTTAACAAACAAAAAACAAAGTTACAGAAGATGTTCAAAGTGCCCTCCGTCCATTTCCAAGCAGGCACGACATCTTCGTCTCAACGATATTCGAACTCTTTCGAAAACACCCTCCTTGGTTTGGATTTCTTGACACTTTTGATTAATCCGTAGCTGCAGCTCTTCCAGGCTATTTACAGGAGTACCATACACTAATGTCTTCAAATATCCCCAAACAAAGAAATCTAGAGGGTTCAGATCAGGCGATCTTGGAGGCCATAAAACAGGTCCGGCCCTTCCTACCCATCTATGTGGAAAAGTTTGGTGTAAATGCTCTCTAACGGCCATGGAAAAATGAGCTGGAGCACCATCATGCTGGAACCACATTTGTTGCCTCTGATTCAAAGGAATGTCTTCCAAAAACTCATACAGTGTGTTCTGCAGAAAGTTGAGGTAAGCAGCGCCTGTTAATCGGTTTGGTAAAACAACAGGACCTAGAAACCTGTCACCTACAATACCCATCCAAATGTTTAATGAAAAACGTGCCTGATGTCCAGATTCTATTAGAGCATGAGGATTTTCGTCGGCCCAAATATGCGTATTGTGAAAATTAAACACTCCATTTCTTGTGAACCCGGCCTCATCAGTAAAAAGAATGTTTGCAAGAAAACGAGGGTCTTCAGCATCATGACGTAGAAACCAGCGGCAAAAAACCAAACGTGCTTGATGATCATTTATTGGATTTAAGGCCTGTACTCGTTGCACATGGTATGGATAAAGCAGTTGCTCGTGAAGGATTCTCCAAACAAGAGGACCACTAATTCCTACCTCGGCTGATATTCTCCGCACACTCGTACCTGGATTCTGCTCTACCAGTGCTAGAATTTCTTCTTCTGCTCTAGGAGTGGATACCGACCTTGGTCTTCCGGATAAATGGCACTGTTTGCTCAAGGAACCGGTATCACGCAATCTTTGGTGAATTCTTCCAAACATGCGTTGTGAAGGAATCTGGCGATTTGGATAAGCGTCAACATAAAGACGTCGCGCTTCGGTGGCGTTCCCATTAGCACGACCATACATGAAATGCATGTCTGTTAATTCTGCGTTAGAGTAACCAGCCATAGCGAAAGAAAACTTGTGCACTGAGAACAACTGTCAAATACGTACTGTTTATTTCACTAAACATCAACCAACTATTATAAGAAAATACACAACGTTTTTGCAAAATAAAAAAAGGGGCTAAAAAACATAAAACATTCCATATCTCGGCAACCGTTACTTTGCGGACCCATGTTTATTGAGACTTTTCTGCTTATTTTGGTTCATACTATTACCTCCTTAAATATTTTACACTCTTTTTTTAACACCCTGTATTTGACAGTCTGTAACTCCGTTGTTTTTCAACGAATCTTGACGATTTTTTTTTTAACTTAAAGCTCATTTTATAAGCTTTCCGAATATGTAATAATATATAACTATATCACGCGCGTGCGTCTTATATTTCATTTTGCAAGTAAAGCTAAAAAATAAAATAAATTTCCAGGTTGCAAATTTTAAATTAAAAAAGAAATAATAGATTTCAATGTATTATTATGAAATCTACCATGAAAAAAATCAGTTGGATTGTGGAAGACCATAACTTGTAAACTATTCAACTTAGCGATTCCAGATTTCGTGTGAGTTATTAGACAGTGATAAGGAATGAGAGGATGCGATGCCAAAACGTTTTGGTACCTAATAATAACGCAGTTTATAAATGTTTAATTCAAAAGTCATAAATAAACTTCTTCTGATTATAACTTTTGATCTAATCAATGTTTTTTGACGCTCGAGGACTAGTTTTGTGGGTATTTTGAAGACGAAAAAAAGGTACTTTACTGTTTTCTCGTAGAAATGGACGGGAAAAGTTATTTGCGAAAAACATGAATTTACGTAAAAATTATGCAATTAACCAGCCTGTAAATAATCTTCCCCCCATTTTCATGACTGTGGAAACTAATATCAGAGAACACTATAATATTCTGATAAATTCAGCTTGCCGAAACAAAAAGTCTCGAAATGGTCATTTCCCAGCTCTTTTTCCTGGCCTAAATAAACAGTTTGAATCGTATCCTTTATACTCATTTCTACATCCAGTTCTAAAATGGAGATTACTAACAGGAGTATTTCATTGATATTTAATTATTTCGATTGAGATGTTACCTTCATATTTTCAATTCTCGGTTATGTTTTCTTATTACCTACACTTTAAATATAAAACTATCAGGCACATGAAATAAAGATTTATCTTCAAAACACTAAGAATACAATCAAAATATTTATTTCACAATTAGACATCAACTTCTTATCAACAAACATCATTATGCTTAAAGTAATGTCCAGTAATTTGACTAAAGTAACAATAAATTGATTTTTGTTGCATTTAGTGGAAACGATGGACAATTTACGAACGATTGGCTGCATTATCGCTTGGCATATATAGGTGACCGTGCACCTCCATACTTCTATCGGGTTGAGCGCCGACAGTTTGGAAATTATTCCTAAAAAAATCGAAAAAATTAAAAAACGTTAACACTACTACATCTACATCGAAAACTAAGCATATGTGGACCCACGTTTAGAGGAAACAAAAGTCTTATTTTGACCTCAAAAATACGACCTTAAATTTTTGTACTGAACTTTGAATCAACCTGTATAAAAACGAAAGTAAGAAAATTGGAACGTACAGCATGTACTGGTTATTGCACTGCGTGGTTCCTGGGTGGACTTCCGAACACTCTCTACGCTGGCAGCACGAAGTATCCTGCAGCAAGGTCGGCATCTGAAACCGAAAATTAATTGTTTCGTTGGAAAAGTCTTCAAAACGTTACGGGTCTGTAAATTATTGGTAAATTTTTACCATTTAAAAAGATATAGTGGTCGATTTTTGTCTACATAGTTTTTTCCACAATGTTCATAAAATCATTGCTACAAAGTAAATGTAAAGAGAATGCAGGGTCGTCTTGTCTATAAACGATGACGATTACTTTATTTACAGTTTAATCTTTGTTTGCATTATTTCATTATAGCCGATTTGCCTTGTAAATGTCATTTGTCCTTTAAATGAGTTGACAGTGAACGGTCATTCGTCATACATTCAAACACCATCGAACATGGTGTCTGAAATGGGAGAAAAATTTGAAAAAAGTTAATACCTAACTCGTTTTTAAATATGGTTGCGGTAAAAGTGTGTAACATTTTTTTCACTAGTTGGAATTTATTCCTATTAATGAAAAAAGTACTATACATACCAGTGGCGTGCAATGCAACTTTCATTTATGTCTAAAAATGTGTTATAAATTAAATTTTGTCTGTTATGCACTACTGAGAAGGTATCTTGAGAAATTGCTGCGAATATACGAAACAGGAGAAATTTGAAAGGCTACTTGATATGTCAATGTCAGTTGTATAAAGCACATTTGAAAAATTTCTTAGTAACTAATGCATATGAACATATGTTTCAGAAAAGTATTTAGATTTGTTGAAGACAATATTGGGAAAAAAACTGCTACAACATCGACTCACTAGGCTCTTCATCATTTCATCAGTTATTATTCACATGGGGTACATAGTAATTGGATTAAGTTTGGCATTAGAAAAAGGCAACTTTCATCGGTACGTTCCGTATTTCCTGCTTTACCTACCCGTAAGTAAAATCGTTTAATATATTGACATAAAGTTATTACTTGTTCACCCCTCCATCACCGGACAACATTTTCTCTTACGCACTGGCCTAAAATATTTTATTTTACGCATTGGTAATTCATGAATTTAAGGAGAATGGGCATTTACGCCACAACAGATCTGCACTAAATCGAATTTCAGTAATTTATTTCTGCTCATACAGGGTGTTTCACCAGTGAGGGATTCTTCTGTAACTCTGTGACTAAAATTTATACAGGGTGTATCTAAATAACACCGAAAAAATTCAAGGGGCGATTCTCCGATGAAAATTAATAGGGGTCTTTGTATAAAATTTTTTGAAAAAACCCTTCCCTGAAAAGTTACGCCCCTCCTAAAATTACAAAAAAAAATTGTTTTTCTTTTTTATCTTCCACGTACATCAAGCTAAAGAAACCAAACTTGGTGAACATTATCTGTCAATAAAACTACACTTTTTGAATTTTTTTCAACCCTGAACTATTTTTGTAAGGGGTTGAAATAATCAACCCCTATGACATTTTTTCTTATAATTTTTTTTTCGATAAAATTTTTTCCTTTTAAAAAATATGTCTAAAAAACCCCATTCATTTACTAACTTTTTGATCTCTTCAAGTTTCTTCGAAAAGTTAAGGATTTATGACAAAAAAAAATAAATGTATTGTAATGTATTTTTAAAAAGATGAGCTGTTTAACGCGAGTGTATTTTGCCGAAAGATCTAGTGGCCTGTTCTTTACAATGGAATCCGTAGAAACAAATGTCAATGTCATTTATTGTTACTGTTTCTTACTATTTCACAAGTTTCATGATTTTGTGTAGAAAATATTAGTTAATAAACCGAAAATATGGTTAACTATTCGAATTTAGAAATGGCAGATATGCATTTTACATATGGGTATGCTAACGGTAATGCATTGGAAGCGCAAAGACTTTATGCTGAACAGTACCCAGAGCGTAGATTACCCCACCATACTACGTTCACAAATATTCACCAACGCTTGCGGGAACTTGGAAAATTTGAAAAGAGAAGTCATGACTGTGGCCGTAGCCGAGAAGTTAGAACTGAAGCTGTCGATGAAGCCGTACTTAATTTAATTGAGGAATCCCCAGAAACTAGTACCAGGAAAATAGCTCGTGTCCTAAATGTAAGCCATTCGGTAGTTTTTAGAATTTTAAAAGAACAACAGTTATATCCCTATCATCTCCAACGGGTGCAGTCGTTACTGATTCGAGATTTTTTACCACGTGTGGTTTTTTGTCAATGGCTTATTAATATGATCGGCCAAGCGCCGCAGTTCTTAAGAAATATTTTATTTACTGACGAGGCGAATTTCTCAAGAGACTGTATTAGAAATTTTCGTAACAATCATATTTGGGCTGAGGAAAATCCTCATGACTTTTTTGAAGGAAATCATCAGTATCAATTTTCATTAAATGTGTGGCTCGGAATTATCGACGATCATTTAATTGGTCCCTATTTTCTTCCACGACGATTAGATGGTGACTCATATTGTCATCTTCTCGAAGAATTACCTATTATTCTTGAAGAAGTTCCCATTCAAATTAGGCAACGTTTATGGTTTATGCACGACGGTGCACCAGCCCACTTTAGTATACGTGCAAGACGTCACTTGGATGAGGTGTATGCCAATCGATGGATAGGTCGAGGAGGATATGTAAATTGGCCAGCCCGCTCCCCTGACCTTAATCCTTTGGATTTTTGCATATGGGGATATCTGAAATCTTTGATCTACTCAAGGCCAGTTGAAGATATCAATGATTTGCGAAACCGCATTGTAGCAGGGTGTGAAACGATAAAAAATTCACCAGGAATATTTGAACGCATACGCAATTCTATGAGAACAAGAGTAGATGCTTGTATTGAAGCTGAAGGCAATCATTTTCAACATTTTTTGTAGATTGTATTGTCAATATCCGACAGATTTTTATTTTTTGTTACTGTTATAACATTATTCATCATTTGTTCACTTTTAGTCTAAGTTCCAAACTTCTTAGCCTAGTAGAATCATAGGTCAACTATTTGGTTGAGTGTTTTTTAATAAAATGTTATTTAATATGACAATAAATGACATTGACATTTGTTTCTACGGATTCCATTGTAAAGAACAGGCCACTAGATCTTTCGGCAAAATACACTCGCGTTAAACAGCTCATCTTTTTAAAAATACATTACAATACATTTATTTTTTTTTGTCATAAATCCTTAACTTTTCGAAGAAACTTGAAGAGATCAAAAAGTTAGTAAATGAATGGGGTTTTTTAGACATATTTTTTAAAAGGAAAAAATTTTATCGAAAAAAAAATTATAAGAAAAAATGTCATAGGGGTTGATTATTTCAACCCCTTACAAAAATAGTTCAGGGTTGAAAAAATTTCAAAAAGTGTAGTTTTATTGACAGATAATGTTCACCAAGTTTGGTTTCTTTAGCTTGATGTACGTGGAAGATAAAAAAGAGAAACAATTTTTTTTGTAATTTTAGGTGGGGCGTAACTTTTCAGGGGAGGGTTTTTTCAAAAAGTTGTATACCAAAGACCCCTATTAATTATCATCGGAGAATCGCCCCTTGAATTTTTTCGGTGTTATTTAGATACACCCTGTATAAAAAAATGGTTTTAATTAAAGTTGTCTGGAACCATATGGGCCATGTATATTGTTGCATTTTTGAATTCCTTGGTTAATATTAGGTAGAGTTTATTAAATGTACATGGTGTTTAAAACTTACCGTTTTCGAGATAATTAGTTGTTTTTGAAAAAAATCACAATTTCAGCTCTCTAAATTAGGCTAGATAGCGTCAAAACCGTAAGAGCTAGAAACCTACAGTTTTCACAGTTCGTTTTGGCATAAATTACTCTATCTTGTCATCTGTGAGCAAAACGTGTGCGTTATTCAGACTCGGAAATACTGAACCTACGTTTAATAATCTTACAAGTTGAAAAACCTTTTTTTTTTCAAATGAAATGACCCATATTAATTGTCTTGGATGAATGCAAAGTTGAATGCCCTTCCGACTGACATAAGGTTGTTCATACTTATCTCTAACAGTTTTCCAGAAGAATCAGGTTCTTTCCTAAAGTCCGAAAAAGTCGCAATGTAATAGCAACAAGAAGGCCATGCAAAACCACTTTTCTCTCACATTTTATCAGACCTGGGACTGACAGTATCAATATTTATTTATATTTATGTTTAAAAAGTGGTTTGACAAACAAATGTAAACCACTAACAACAACTAAAACAAAACGCAAAATGAAACAAACTGAAACTCGGAACACATCAAGAACTAGAATACTTGGACCGCTGATTTACATCAATTATTGCTCTAAGTGTACTCCATTTTGATTAATACACAAATAGTCCAGGCGGTACTTGTTTCGGGTTGGGTAAAACGCATTTGATCGGAGATTTTTGCTTTAACGGCTTCTGAATAACATCAGAAATGATAATATTTCTATGCAAATAAAAAAAAATGTGGGCTTAATTGTTATTGCAAGAAAGTATAAAAAATAGCAAAAAAATTCATTTTTTTCTTGGATTTCTCGTCGACTTAGCAACTATTCGTTTTAGACAAAAATGGAAGAGGAAAAAAAGTTTTGTAATTAAATTTTGATCAAGATAGAGTTAGTTGCAATTCGAAAAAATAATTACTATTGTTGCAAAAATCGGAAAAATCATTTCAAAAATTGCAAAATATGCTAGTTTATTTGTAATTTTTTTTCAGACACTTGAATAATACCTAGGATCTTCATACTTTTTCCAATTAAACTTCTTAGTGCATAGAATCATCACACCAAATTTCATCCAATTCAGTTCGATAGTTTTTACATAATAATTGTTTAATTTTTTTTATTTTTTTTTAATTAAAAAATTTTCAAAATCAAATTTCTAAAAATCTAAAGCCTTTGAATACTTGAAAATTTCACCACAAAAAGAAGAGCTCTCAAGCTTTAAAATGGTTTTTGAAAAATTCAAATCGGACGATTAGGT